>NC_135865.1:8331910-8346910 GCF_031162955.1 Sander vitreus
GAACGTCTTAAAAAAGTACCTGTCATTTGTGAGAATGTAGGAACAAATGCTGTATGAATATTACTTCTCCTTCTCTCCACAAAACGCTCCCACAAGTTAACATATATTCCATATGTGCCATCTGGCTCACAACAGGCCTTTAATGACATTATCAAATACATAACAGATCACACAAATCACCATGATGTTGTGTGACAGTGGCGCCGCCCCTATGGGCTGGCTCCCAGATGTTTAAAAGCAGAGTGTGTGTCTTTGTGTGCACAGTGGCTGCTTTATTAAGAGTTACTCATCTGAGGATAATGTTAACATACAAGAAGCATTCATGTGCGTGTTCTTGCTGTTGTGTTGTGCAGGAGTGTGTGTTCGCAGGAGCAGAGGCAGTTTGCTATGCTCATACTTTTCTTTTCTTAATATCCATGTGGCTCCCATTAATTTTTGTCCTCCTTTCATGCCTCTTGCTCATAAAACATTGATTCAATAATTCTTCTAGATTAACACACACACACACACACACACACACACACACACACCAAACCATTGCTGTAGCCAAGCACAAAAAGTAATTTCTTCGAGCAACATAAACGTGCCTGTCTATTTCATGATGACTTTCTCAGAAACATGGGGGGGGGGGGGAAGACGAATGATGGAGTGTCAAGGGAGAGGAAAACGCAGGGAGGGAAAAGAGTGCAAGAGTGAAAGGATAAGGTGAATGAAGATGTGAAGAGAGCGAGTGTGTAGACGAGGAGGGAGGATTTATGAATGACAGATAGACTCTGAGAGAACTAGTAAAGGGGTGAGTGAATGAAAATGTCAGACGAGAGATGGATGGATGAATGAACAGTTCAGAGCAGGTTCAACAAGTCAAACAGAGAGGAGTTAGGGCATTTCTATATATGCCTTGCATTGGTAGAAAAACTACTTTATCTCGAATTAAAGTAGAAAATAAATCATTATATGTGCTTTAAGTTCTGAAAATACTTTTTACACGCTTACAACTGATCATTAAATGATCTAGGATCTGCTCTCAATTATGAAAACTTTTTCCATGCAGACACAGCATTTTACACACCCAAGCTATAAAACATTCTGCCGAAAGATCCTTTTGGCCATTGACATTTGAGTTATTTATATGTATTTTTTAACATAAATGACAGACACTCACTTACTCCCCAAAAGTTGACAGTTGGGATGGCAAGGCCGATGCTGATTGGCTGCCTGCGGCATGTCAGCTGAGAAGGGACATTAGCCCCCAAGATGCTGACACCATCGCTTCATCATCAGATAAATGACCATCTCTCTCTTCGTCTTTTTTCAGCTCTCGCTGCTCTACCTTTACTCAGCTTCCTCTTTCATCGCTCCCTCTCAGGACAGAGGAAGCACCATGACATGAATACCAAATTGTAAGCCTGTATATAGTATATTCAAGTCAATTTTATTTTCACATATCACAAATTTGCCTCAAGGGGCGTAACAATCTGTACAGCATACAGCAATATTCCTTAGACCCTCGATTCGAAAAAGGACAAAAAATAAATAAAATAAACTTTAACAGGGAAAAAATGGAAGAAAGCTCAGGAAGAGCATCAGAGAAGGGATCCCTCATCCAGGACGGACAGGCATGCAATAGATGTGTGTACAGAATAGACCAACATGTTCATATATCTGGTTAATATCCATAAAGTACAGAGATCATGACCCTGATCTAACCACCAGATTACAGCATAGACTGTTTCACCAGGGGGGCTCAAAAAGACTGTTACCAGTTGGTTTGTGGTTTTGCGTGTGTGTGTATTTGTGTGTGTATAAGTGTGTGTGTGTGTGTGTGTGTGTGTGTGTGTGTGTGTGTGCGTGCGTGCGTGTGTGTGTGGAGGGAAGAAAAGGGAGGGATATTCTACCAGAAGCTGCTGCTGATTTATTCTAAACCCCTCCTCCTCCTCAAAGACAGACACACACACACACGCACACACACACACACACACACACACACACACACACACATATATGCACGCACACACACTTCTCTGTGTCTCCTGAGGCATTCAGCGCTGAACCAGCTTTCCAGGGTTATTGGAGGACTCCAGAGGGATTATGGGTGGCGACACCATACTACTAACCTCAAAACATAATTATTAATCTGTTTTGCGTATTGGATTGTTATTGTTTCATAGTCTGGTGTCAGCAGAATATTGCTATTTGACTGACAACACAACTGGCTGAATGACGAACTAACTGAGTGATTGATTGATTGATTGATTGATTGATTGATTGGTTGATTGGTTGATTGGTTGAGTGATATGTTAAAAAGAGTTGAATTTACTTGCTCATACTGCACCAATTAATTACTTAAAAACTCACACTTACTTCCTTTCTTCTTCTATTGTCCCTTTATTTATATATATATATATATTTTTTTTTCTCTACAACTCCCTGTATTTTAGCCATCAATCATTTCTCTGGGACGTGGCTACATCTATAAGCCTTATGGGATCTGCAGTCCACAGAGGAGCCCCAGCTGGTTAGACGGAATCTCCGGTTTCTTTCTCAAAGCATGCAGAAGCATTTGCACTGTATGCATGCATCCGCGAGTGTGTGTGCATGTATTCATGAAGGAATAAGGGTTTATAGCACAAAGCTAGACGTGGTGGCGTTAGACCACAGCCCAAACATATGTGACCACCATCTCAGTGGGAGAACGGCCGTGATGGAAAAAACAGCCAAAACCACTGGAACGCTCCTATACTTTAATTGCAGTTGCAACCATTTTAACGACGCTCGGTACCATCTGCTTCGTTTCTAGACTGCAGCACACTCACTGATGATTCATCATGCTTTAACACCACTGAGAGAAACAGCTAAGAAACCTGTCCAACCAGGTCGACATTAGGCAGAACTCCGACCAGTGAGTAACAGAAACCAGATGGGATGTGAAAAGCAGACTGTGCAGTCTACTGTAAGTGTAGCTGCATTCAATGATGTAAGGTATCACTTGGAGCTTGGAGACGTGTGCTGATTCTGGCTTGGTCATAAACCCTTAAATGAAGCCAACTGAGCAGCGGTGGGATGACTGTAATTGCAGACACCGGTTGAATTTTGGGCTTGTGGTCAAGTGTTGCTGCATATATTCCGTCTCATATGTTTCTCTGCCTCTTCCATGTGCATGTCGAGGCATGTGTGTCACCTAAGAGCATCCAGACTTTCTCTCTCGTCCTGACCACTTAGCGGTTCATGTCATGGCAGGAAAATGTGTGTGTGTGTGTGTGTGTGTGTGTGTGTGTGTGTGTGTGTGTGTGTGTGTGTGTGTGTGTGTGTGTGTGTGTGTGTGTGTGCTGTGTGTTTGTGCATGAGTCTGAGCCTACCTTATGATTCTTGCCATGTCTGTACACCATCCAGTCCTCTCCGTTGGTGCTGACCTCCAGCTTAAAGGTGGTGACATGGTAAGCCTTTTGAGTTTCCTTTGAAATGGCGCCCTGCGTGGCGATGCCTGTTAACACCTTCAAGGTATGGAGGTCCACCTGTTTGGCGGGGAGGAGAGAGGATATTTTATCAAAAGAATAAAAACAGCATGAATAATGAACATCAAAGAATGCGCACATGCTCACAGGAGTGTCTGGTGTATACAGTGGTAGAAAGTAAATGTACTAGAGTACTGTACTTAGGTACAAATTGAAGGTACTTGTACTTAACTTGAGTTTTTTCTTTTCATGCCACTTTCTACTTCTACTCTGCTACATTTCAGAGGGAAATATTGTACTTTTTACTCCACTACATTAATCTGACAGCTTTAGTTACTAGTTATTTTACAAATTAAGATGTTTGCACACAAAACACATGTAGTTTATAAAATGCAATGTTGTATTATAAATTAAACTACCCAACAATGTATAGGCCTACCGTCCAGCTGAAATGATTAGACCATTAAACACAGTTGATTGACAGAACTATTTCCAGTTTCCTGATGATACTTACCTACTTTTACTTAAGTAACATTTTTAATGCAGGACTTTTACTTATAACAGAGTATTTTTGTGTGGTATTAGTACTTTTACTTAAGTAAAAGATCTGAATACTTCTTCCACCACTGGGTGTATAATCTCTATAATCTAATGAGCTCTGCCTCAGCGTCTTCTTAAGGACAACACAGGAACACAGCGGACTTTATGGACACATATCCACTTGGTCAACAGGACAAAGGATAAAGTCAGGTGTTGCAAAGTCATAAAGCATTACAATTTGTTTTGCTTTGATATATGTATTTAACAGTTTCCTGTGTTTTCTGTGAAAAAGGCAAGGACAGTGGAGAAGCCTTATTAACCCTGATATGGTTCAGATAGTTTGTTCACATGTTGAGTTCTTAGCCAGTCAGAAGTCAGTAGGTCTGTCGGTTGGTCCACCACTTTGGTCCAGGCTGAAATAGCTCAACAACTATTGCATGGATTGCCTTACATTTATGGTTCCCAGATTACGTCTCCTTATGACTTGGTCATAAGGTGATTCACATCCAGCCAAAAGAAAAAAATCCCAAATTTTTATTCTAGTGCCCCATGAGATTCACATTTGAGGCTTTGAGTGAAATGTCTTAATTACTACTGGATTGATTGCTATAAAATTTGGTAGAGACATTCACGTCTACCTCTGAAAGAATTGTAGTAACTTTGGAAATCCCTTTACATTTTATGAATGAAGTAATGGCAGTAACATGGACATCTCAACTATAACTTAATGGTCAACAGTTTAAACAATCTAAATAAGTGCACAACAGGGATCCATTGCAACAATATATATGGTTCAAACTGGACAGTTTTATTCTCAGGACAAACTGAGAATGAACTAAAATTACAATCTTCCTCTTCTATGTGCTCACATACATAAACACACACAGTGAATATATTGTTTCTGTTCACAAAGGAAGGAATGAGTGCAGAGGTTTCCTAACACACACACACACACACACACACACACACACACACACACACACACACACACACACACACACAGAAGAAAACATCAACTTTACTCTTTCATGCACAGAGAGCAAAGAAAAACATACACTGTCGCCCCTCAACGAACAGACATACACAACATGATACTGTCTCACACACACACACACACACACACACACACACCACCAAACACACACTCTCATAAAGTGCCCTCTGAGCTCCAACACTCCCCACCATACATAACACACACACACACACACATACACAAAGTCATTTCCTCTGAAAACACACATAAATAAAGATTTAAAAAAAGGAAACTGAATGCAAGCGCACATGGCCAGAAGCACTCTTTTTGTCTCTTATATATCTGACAGTGTCATGTCTCTCTCTCTCTCTCTCTCTCTCTCTCTCTCTCTCTCTCTCTCTCTCTGCAGATCAATAATGACCTGGGGCTCATTTATATTTCCTCCCATACAATAGCCATGATCACCTCCCCATCCTGATTATGGATGCTAAGCTACGTGTCTGGCATCCTGCTAGCTGTGTTGCATTATACATGGACAGCATTGTGTGCTGAAAGCCAGCTTCAAACTCCTTCATTTCAAGGTCCCTCAAGTAGATACACATTTGTTTTGCTCCGCAGTGCCCAAAATGAGTAGATCACGCAGAACAACATAGCTCTTTAAAAATGCAATGGAAAGTAACAAAAAATATATTTTCAGACTCTCAATTTGTAAGTGATATTAAGCAACAAGAGATTATATTGTTTCATGAATATATTTTTAATGAGGACTTTTATACATATATTGTTTTGTATGTTTTTTGTGTTGAAACCTGTATATCAATCAGAGCTTGTTGTTTGTTTGTGTGTGTGTGTGTGTGTGTGTGTGTGTGTGTGTGTGTGTGTGTGTGTGTGTGTGTGTGTGTGTGTGTGGGTGTGTGTGTGTGTGAGTGGCTGTGCCTCCTACTGGGGTATAGCACAAATCACCAGGGGAGGTAAAATGCTGCATTTGTTATCTGTCAGAGAGACAGGTGTTTTAGATTACTTCCAATGTACACATGCACACGCACGCACACGTGCACGCGCATGCATGCACACACACACACACACACACACACACACACACACACACACACACACACACACACACACACGCCTGTATGCTTAGGGCCAGACACAGATCCACCAAGACAACTAATCAATGGTCTGGAACCGAGGAGAGGAATGGTTGGGAAGAGGAGAGGAGGGATGAGGAGTAAGGGAATAAGAGAGAGAGAGAAAGAAGAGTAGGTAAAGAAGAGACAGAAAGACAGAGAGAGAAAGAGAAAGACAGAGAGAGAGAGAGAGAGAGAGAGAGAGAGAGAGAGAAAAAGAAAGACAGAGAGAGAGAGAGAGAGAGAGAAAGAAAGAAAGAAAGAAAGAAAGAAAGAAAGAAAGAAAGAGAGAGAGAGAGAGAGAGAGAGAGAGCGAGAGAGAGAGAGAGAGAGAGAGATGCTAAGTGAAGGGCTTCTCATCAATCACAGAGTTGTTAGAATAACGGAGCCACCAGAATTCACATCATCAATCTGCACCACACCCCACTGGACTAGTCCAGAAAATAATGGAATAGAACAGAATATAATAGAACAGAATCAAAAAGAACAGCATAAGCTACATTAGAGAAAGTGCCCTAGAGAGAGATTTAAACCACACACGTGGCCCTTGCGCCAACATAGCAACACATACATGCCTGAGCTGCATGGGCACACATTTTAACACACACACACACACACACACACACACACACACACACACACACACACACACACACACACACACACACACACACACACACACACACACACACACACAGTAATGAGAGACCAGGGGGTGCAAGATACGAGAAGGAGAGGCATGTTGGCATTTATGACAGCTGCTTGTCAAGACACGAGGTTGCAAACACACACATATGCATAAACACACACCTATGTACACACACACACACGCGCGCAGGGGCCTTGCTCTCTGCTAGGTGTTAACGCAGAGGAACAGCTGAGAGCCTCTGTGGAACGCAGCGACCCCACCACAACACCGGTGACCGGAGAGAGACAGAAAGACAACATGAAAGAAGTAGAAGCTTAATTTCCAGCCAACTGTCAAGACAATTTCATGCAAAGATCGACCGTGTCACGAACAATATAATCAGAATCAGGGGTCTTTCCATGGGCTGAGCAGAGAATATTCACTTTTAAAAAAGTCCGTAGAGATACGGGCTAATATACTGTGTTAATATGAAGGAATTTTCTGTAATGATTTTTCACAGGTGTTTTTCCGTATTTTTAATTTTGGATTAACCGAAATGTCTGTTAAAGGTACAGAGGATATACTTTAAATTTAGAGAATTTTCGCGATTTGGATTAACAGAAGTTTCCGTAAACTTAACGGAAAAGGTACTGGTAATTTTCTGCCAGGACATTATCCGTTTTTTCTACGGATTTATTTCTTACAGTGTGGACGTCAGAAAAAACAAATCCTGAAAGAATATGGAGAGTCTTTTTAGCGATTCATGTCAAGCAAATTCTTTAATGTTAGCTCATTTTTGAGATGGGAGGCAGAGAAAGTGAGCTGTCAGCTGCAGTTGAGGTGAAACAGGAAGGAAGTGTGAGACTGATGGGACCTTGGCCTCATGCTGCCTCTTGGCCACAGTCCCTTCCTGTGTTTGCTGGCCCAGAATGTGGCCTCAGTAGAGCTCTGACAATCAGAACTACTGCTTCTATTCTGTCTGTGGCTATCTGTGATTGTGTTACTGTTCTTACAAATGAACAGATGAGGTGCTTGCCTGGTTCCTGTCTCCTTGAGCAAAACACTGATCCCTCACTGGCCTCCTTTGCTGTTAACTGAACACACGAGTGATCATTTCTTAGAAGCAGCACATCTTGGGTTGTCTAAACACAGGCTTTCGAGAGGAAACAATATGTTAGCTGCACAAAAGAAAGCCTAATTCTTCTTTGCTTTTATTGTGGGTGTGATTGTGCTGCAAAATTTTGGTCAGGAAATCTGCTTGAGGAGAGTCAAGCAGCTAGCAACCTGACCAGTTGGCAAAAGGTGAGGATGATGATTTCTGGTTCTCGAAACTTGCTTTTAAAATTCTACAAAATAGAGAAGACTGCATCTGACATTGGGTACAGGAAGGGTTCAAACTGATAACATTGACTATTTATATATATATATATATATATAACATGACATTATGCCTATTTCCAAAAAAGCTTGTTGACAACGAGTAAAGTAAAACCTGTGGGCAGTCTTTACAAGGCTACAGGAAGGTGACACCCAACAAGATAATCTGTTGTTTATAGAAGGTGTCTAACTGAAGAGTGCCTTGCAGGCTGGTTTGAATTCATTTCTGTCTGAGGGGTGAGTGAACCTCACACTCCCTTTCCCCTCCCACCCAGACAGCCTCATAACTCACGCTTGGCACAGGGATGGCAGGAAGTTGGCACTGGGATAAAATACTGGAAACAATGCCTTACCCAGGCATCTAGCTGCTAAACCTGGATATCACTACACCTCCCACTTACTTTTTCTCACTCACTCACTCACTCGCTCTCTCTCACACACACACACACACACACACACACACACACACACACACACACACACACACACACACGCTGCAAATATAGCTGTGCTGGAGTTATTATGTGTGACATGTCAACGCAAGAAAAAAAAGGTGCTATTAAAATAGGAGTGCAATCTGATTTTAGTTTAGACAGTACACTTTTTCAAGAATAAGCTTCTGTATTTCAGGAGTGGGATCTTGGATTTGTGTCACATCCTGATGAAAAAGAAGAAACCCTTAAAACTTCAAAATCAATGGACCCATAAGAACATCCGTCAATAGAGTCGTTTTGAATGAAAGTTTTGAATCCTACTTTGTTTGCACCACATCTCCAGCTCTCCAAAGTACCCGTACCTGTATGTACTCCCTGTTGCTGTCTTCATTGGGTGTCCATCCGTTGTCATGGTAATTGAGTCGGGCCTGTCGTGGCAGCCAGTGTTCATCGTAGAAACTTGACGAGGCTGTGATCTGGTCATCTGTGATCTTTCCTGACTCCAGTCCGAATGCATTACTACAGTGGAAAGCTACGAGAGGGCAAAAGCAGGAGAGGAAGACATTTACACCAATACTTATACTAAAAAAATTATTAAAAACGAAGTATTAAAAAACTTTAAATTAAATTAAACTTACTCTCACTGACTTCCTTGTGCGTCATGTTGTATCGAGCGGAGAAGCCATCTTTAGCCACAGCCATGTCAGTGTGGAAGGCCAGAGAGAGAATCCCGGTAGATGATTGGATCTCAGGAGGCACCCTGGTCCCACAGTATCGACCAATCAGAGGGCCCACTGTCGATCGGACAACAAGTATTGGATTAGCATTCAGTGTGTTAAAATTCGTCATTATTTGCTGGTTTATCTGTGTAACTCATGATGCTCTAACAAGACGTTACAATGTTCTCACTCATCCAGGTGGAAATATTATTTACTCATTTTTATTTTTTTTCCTTTATCAATCCCTTTATCCCTTAATCCCTTTATGCCTCTGTCCTTTGCTACCGGCACTTTTTTTTTTATTTCTTCTGTTATCTCTAGCACTCCATCCTCCACTGACATCTGCTCATCACTCCACCCTCTCATGTCATCACCTCTCCTCCCTTCATCTATCAACTCTATCTCTGGACTGGACAAGGTTTTACAATGTGTGCTCTATATAGTATATGTGTTTACATCCATTGAGCTAAGTGATTCTTCTACTGTCCTCTTCTCTAATACCACAACTTGTATATGTCAACACAAACAGATGCTTGATTTAGAGCCCTGGGTGTGTGTGTGTGTGTGTGTGTGTGTGTGTGTGTGTGTGTGTGTGTGTGTGTGTGTGTGTGTGTGTGTGTGTGTGTGAAGGAGTGGGAGCACAGATAGTAGATTCATCCCTGACTCATCTCTCACACACACACACACACACACAGATACTGTACACACACAAGGAGGCTTGTGGAGAAGGAAGAGAAAGAAAATAGCTGCCAACCGATCAGTGCAATTGATTTTTTTCTTCCCTTTTGGAACGGGTGGAAATTTAAAATGGGGATCTTGAGCAAATAACGGTAATAACTCTTTTCTTGATGGTAGTGAGGGAAGAGAAGAGAAGAGAAGAGAAGAAAAGAGAAGAGAATCTCAAATCCACCAAGATAATTTCTATAAATAAATTACCCCTGTTGCATACAATTCTGGTCCAACGAATTTAATATTTATTTTTTGAGGATTTAATAATTAGTATTTCTAGCTTACAGGCAAAATCCTAGTAATAATCTAGCAAATAATCTCATTTCTCTTTCTCCCTCTGTGTTTATGAGTTTAATTTCAGCAGCGTCTAAACTTGACTTGCCTGACCCGTGCAAACAGATACAGCATGTGGTAACGCACACAGACACACAATGACACCAATCCCCTGTGACCTCTCTTTTGGATGGATCGGAGTGAGAGCAAACAGTATAGTTGCCCGTCACAGAACACACACATACCCATGCACATACATGGAAGCTAAATGGCACACGAAAAACATATTCTGGTTTTCTCTC
This sequence comes from Sander vitreus, assembly GCF_031162955.1. Lineage (NCBI taxonomy): Eukaryota > Metazoa > Chordata > Actinopteri > Perciformes > Percidae > Sander > Sander vitreus. The sequence goes on from NC_135865.1 coordinate 8,342,468, forward strand.
TCTGTACTTAATTGGTTTCTTGCACTCACTCCAATCAAGTTAGAACTGACATCTTCTTCCTTTCCTTTGAATGAACATATATTTCAACCTCTCCTCCCTTCCACCAACATTTTAGCCTTATAAGAAACAATGTCATTATCTTTCCCCTGTGTCTTTTTTCTTGCCCTCTCTTCCGTCTCAGGACTCTACACGCCTGCAAAGGTTGAAACTTGGTCCTTCACCTCTAAATCTAAATCTCATCCTGTATATTTCCTTCCCTTTCAACCTCCTCCCTCCCACTTAATTTCACTTCGCTTTCTTTCATCCTGCTATCCCTCTTGTAGTCTCTCTCCATCTCTCAGAGCAGGAGCCTTTCATCCTCTCTTTCTCTTCCATCCCTCTCTTCTTGCTTTTCTGGTCATTTTCTTTTTTCTTTTTTTTTTACTTTCAACTTTGCTTAACCTCTCTTGGCTTCTATTTATTCCCTGAAAATAAGGAGTAAAGATGTTGTGGCTTCTTCCTATCCTCATTTAACCGCCCACTTTTCTTTGTACAGTACCATCTGACTTTTTCTTCCCTCCTCGGGCTAAATTCATATTTACAGCAAAGTTATTCATAAGAAGAGAAGCGCCATTGTTTGCTCTTCATTGCTGTAGATGGTATTTTTAGTCTTTGCTGGATACATTCCATGTACCTTGATTTGGGAATGAAGCAATTGAAAATGTCCCCAATTTGTAAAACTAAAAACGGCATGGAAATAATAAGTATCACATAACAAATAAAATGATCAAATCAGTATAAATAGTATACAATACAGAAAATGTTTATTTTCTGAGAAGAATCTGACTTCCTCTTCCATTCCAACTTGCTGAACTCCCTTCAAAACCCATCCTAGTTCTCTTTTCTCCCAGTGCTCTTCTTGAAGGCAGATCAGAGCTCTTCTGGCCTTCATCTATTCCTCTCAGCTTCTCCTTCCTTTGTGCCAGTCTTCCCAACAGTGGAGGACCTTTCCCTTGCCCTTGCACTGCTCTTCTTTTCCTTTCTACCTCTTCCATCTCTTGAAACAAGATCCAAGGCCTTTGTGCCTTAAATTTGTCCTTCTAAACTCTTCCAGTCTTTCTCAGAGCTAGACCAGAAATATCCTAGCCCTCTACCGTTCTTCCTCTCACCTCTTCTCCCTCCTCTCAGCAACTCCTATTTTATTTTCCCCTTGAAACATTATGTTTTTTCTCCACAGCTGATGCCAACATCCTGCCTGTAAGCTGAGCTTTCATCTACCAACGCATAGCTACTAAAATAGTTGCTACTCCACCTCAGTCAATAATGATGTAGGTAGGGCAGAATAGAGTACACACCATTTTAACTTTGCTCTGTGTATTGACTCGTGAAATGGTTAAATTATTGTTTAACATTTCCATCAAAACTTAACCAACAGCATCATTGCCGTTGGCACATGATGATCTTGATGCATAAACACATCCAGTTGATCAATGTCTCACCTCCCGGGAGCCCGTCCCACACTTCCAGCCAGTCATATTTGCAGTCCCCCTCTCCGCCCGGCAGGGGGTCGTTCTCCAGGTCAAAGGTGAGGAAGGTGAGGATCACATCCATGCTGGGAGGGACAATGATGATGAAGGAGCACTCCAGGTTGTGGGGGTATTTGTCGGGGTAGCCCGGCGACTCAATGAGACCCGAGGGACTGGTGAAGTTCCGGGAACAGTCTGAACCTGGGATGAAGACACAGACATAAAATGTAATTTAAGAGCCATATAGCCTATTGAAAAGAAAATCTATTACAGCAGTTTGACACCATAGACTGTGCGCGTATTAGGGCTGTTGGAACAAATACTGAAAATCGAATATAATTCGAATAATAAAAAAAAATCAATACTATACGAATGCTGAAATTACAACTTGTTGTGACATTTTTGTTTTTGTTTTATAAATATGTTGGCTAACGTTAGCTAATCTCCCTCTTCTCGCCTTGGCCTACCCGCATGTGTCACTCATGTGACGTCTTATGAACAAAAGCGGGAGTGAGAAACAAGGCATTAAGCTAACGTTACGTACCGAGTAACGTTAGTACTTGACATCACGGAGCTAACGTTACGTACCGAGTAATGTTAGTAATGTTAGTACGGGGGCCCCTCCCAACGTTAGCTCCGTGATGTCAAGTACTAAGGGTGTGACAGGCTGCGGCTGGAAATCGGAAAAGGTTTTAACATGACTTAAAAATCGACATCTACCTAGCCAAAGTGCTTATGTTAACATTAGTTAGCTGGTTCTTGTTTCCTAATCCTAACTGCGTCTCGAGTTAGCTTAGCTGGGAGCTATATGGAGACAGCTAAAGTTTATTTTAGCTGCCCTACAGCCATCAGAGTTAGCTTCGACTTCATATATTACCTTCTAATAGTTGTATTCTCAGTAACGTGACAATCTGCAAGAAACGGGTTGCTTATAAATCACGAAAATAGTAGTGAAAGCACCGTTTGGCTTAGTTATTAATGCCGTTAGCATCGTGGGTAACACTATTGTTACTTAGCTAGCTAGCTAGTTTATGACAAATCGTTTCGGCTGTGCTTTCTAACATGATGTCATCGTGCTAACCGAGCACCGTTAGCCTTTCCAACAGAGCCGCTTCACTACACTTGTTAGATCATGTTTAATTACAGTGTTCTATGTTGATTTGTGTTTATCGCTGTGTGCTCGTGGTGGAAAATGAATGTAAACAAAGTTGTTTTTTTTATGAATGTAAACAAAGTTGCGTTGCAATGCGCCGCCGCCATGACGTAGATCCCCTTCAAGTCCCTGTCACTACCATGGATGAACGGTCACTACCCGATGTGAGTCGAGTGCAGATGTGAGTTGCGCATGCGTCACTTTGCGGCAGACGCAGATCTGTTTTGCTGTTAGCCACAGAATAATGACGTAGGAGTAATTTATTATTTAGCGTAAGGCATCACATTTTCACGGCATGATCCTTGATGTCAGTTCTAGATTAGAGGCTGAAGTAGCCTACAAGAACCTGCTAACGAGAGACTATTGTAATGTCAATACAATAAAAATGTACCTACAAAACGAAGTTCGTTCACTGCTGGCTACAAGTTAGCAATCAAATGCAACAAAGGCTTTCATTTGTATGGCGTTTTGTGCTAACGTTAGCAATCAAACAATCATAGATAGCTAAAACTTTTTGAAATGATTTCCATCTTCTGTTATTGTTTGTAATGAGAAAAGTTTATTTTTTTATGGATTTCACAATGCAGCTAGATCCGGATCCCTTGGCGTTATGCCGTAAACCGGTTAAATCTGAGCATGCGCAACTCACATCTGGTAGTGACAGTCCCTCTAGTGGACAGAACATGTAACAACAACCACATGCTTACGTGGCATCGACAATGCATAAGCCTGAGTAGTGTAGTACATATTAACAACAGGCTGCATTTGAGCATTAAATATTCGAATATTCTTTGAATATTAAAAAAATATATATATTTGAATGGTATTATAGAGGACGATTGACAGCTCTAGCGCATGTACTTCAAACTAATGCTATTATCCAGGGCACTCAGATGCGATGCTTACCTTCAAACTGACTAGACGGAACACAATTTCATAACTCCCAGTATAGCCATCTCATCTTTGACCAGATAGCAGTCTGGCAATGTGAAAATATCTCTGACTCCACTTTATATACTTTAAATGCAGTTAATGTGATTGTTGGGAAACACGTAGAAGTATTTAGAGCACAGTTAGGGCTGCAGTATTCTGAACTTGTGTGCTGAAGTAAAGGTAGTTTTATGTACATGTGAATCTTGTGGGAAAAAATCTAATCCAAACATGCGAAGAGTGATGTAAAATGGCCATTTAGGTTATTGATTTGCACCTTAAAAACCATAACATAACATTTTGCAGAGCAGGCTTTTGAAGTGCTAAAACTGTAACAGTTTAATACTGTTCCATCTGTAAAGACGAAGATACAGCAGAGCACAAGCCAGAGAACAACATACTGAGTGCCAAAAAGTTTGGGTGTCCTTAACAGAAAAATGCATCTGCTTGTGTGTCTAAAGTGCTGTTGAGCAAGATGCTGTATCCCTACCAGCACTTGAGAAAAATGCAGGAGCAACCTCAACCCCAAAAGAGGCAGTGCTCTATGAGTATTAACAAAGAGACTGAGGAGTTCAAATGAGACAGAAGGAAACATATAAAGACACAGAAAGAGAAGAAAACCAGTGGGAAATAAAATTGAGCTAGGAGAGAGAGAGATAGTAAGAAAGAAAAAAAAATTAAGATATGAGAGTGAAAAACATGTAAACAGAACAATAGGGGTAGGAAAGACAGATGTAGAATCTGTTGACAGTATCATGGTTGGGTGGTCTAACAGTTATGAGAAGCTTTAGATATCATCATGCACACACACACACGGTCTAAGCCTCTTATGATAACCCATTTCTCTCCTGTGTG
>NC_135865.1:8349410-8394410 GCF_031162955.1 Sander vitreus
AGGTATTTCAAAAGGGCACAATATGCTGCACTGCAGACCAAGGAAACTATTACATTTGTAATTTAGGTTTAAGTTTATTGTGCATTTGTTACGTTAGCCCTACCGCACAGCACCTTTTGCTCCTCACTGGGTCAGATCTGGATCCACTTTCCTTAATGAAAAGCCAGAGGAAGGTGGAGCGAGCAGTCTGATTGGTTAGACGGTGTAATAAACTGGCTTGATAGTTAGTCGGACAGAGGCAGAGAGGAAGTGCCTAAAGGTATTTGGTAGAATGTAAACAACAGCAGTTATTGGAAGGATTGTCATGATAGCTTCCACATTACACCGCTTGAGGAGTGTGTGTCTGTGTGTGTTTGTGTTACTCAGAAATCTGTTGCAATATCGAGACTCACTTATCATTTAGGTCAAAGGCTATTCCCATCAAGGTAAACTGTCAAAATAAGGTTAAGATTTGGTTTTTGGTTAAGGTTAGGTTTAAGGTTGTGGTTAAGGTTAGGATAAGTGTCCAGGGAATAAATGAAAGTCGATGAAATGTCCTCCTAAGTGACAAAAATAGATAATGTGTGCGTGTGCGTGTGTGTGTGTGTGTGCGTGTGCGTGTGTGTAAGGGAGTTAACATTTGCGTGCAGATATGCAAGCTGCCCTGCATTTGTGAGTAACCGTCCAGCCAGCATCAGTGCATTCATGTGTGTGTGTGTGTGTGTGTGTGTGTGTGTGTGTCTGGAGAGTTCTGGGTCACAATAACAGCTGGGGGCACAGTGCCTAGACAGTGAATTTTGATTGGTTGCCACATTCAGGTGGCTGTGTTCCTATTGGCTGGAATTTTACTACAGTATCCATAGTGATAGAGCTGTAAACAAAAACAAGTGTGGCATGTTTATGTGATTGTTTTTTGTGTTATTATTAGTATTTTTTAGTTAGTCCTTAGATTTGATGTCTGTTACTAGCATGCACATGTCTTTGTTTGTGTGTATGTTAGTATCAATGCATTATATGTCCATATTTACAAGCTCTATATGTGTGTACTATATGTTCTGCAAATGTGACTGTAAAATGGACAAAAACATTATTAACACACATTAATGGTTTTGTGTTTTAGGTACATGTTTTCCATGGCAAATGGTTTTCTGTATATGTGTATGTGTGCCCGTTTTCCAGACTGATTAGACTGTTAATCTTTGAGGGGTCCAGTAATTAGAGCGTGGGCGACAATCTCCTCCAACACACACACACACACACACACACACACACACACACACACACACACACACACACACACACACACACACACACACACACACACACACACACACACACACACACACACACACACACACACACACACACACACACACGCACACAAACACACACACACACACACACACACCCTCTCATCACTCCAAAACACACACCCCAGTAGACCTTCGCCCCCTAAATACTCTGACAAGGGATCAAGGAATCAAGAGGAGAAAAGCAAAACCATTACCAACACTAGTAAAATGGAACAAGGCATACAAAAAACAAGGCATTTATACATACAAAAGTGTGCTTCCGGTCCCAAAAATACTTTCTGTAACAGGGATTTAAGAGAAAAATGGGGAGAAAAGACAAATGAGTCCCACAAAGTGATTATACAAATTAATTTAAACTAGTGTTTGCGGCCCAAATTGTATTTTCTTAGACATTTTTTAATTTTCAAAAAGAAACTGATAATTTCAAATTAAACAATAAATACAAAGAGCTGAAATAATGAACTTTGAAAACAAAGTTTAAAAAGTTTAATTAACAGAAAAAAGATTATACCACAAAAAGAACAGCTGTACTTCTCTGCAAGTGACTCTATCCTTGTTTTTTCCCCATATATAAAGTAGTGAGAGTATATTTGCCAGCAAGTGAAGGACGGGGAAATACACAAGAGACTTTGCAGGTTGAACAGAACAGAATGTGCAGGGGTAGCACAGACAGATACATATTTAGACAGTTTACTGTGAGGCTATACAGTATGTATAACACACACACACACACACACACACACACACACACACACACACACACACACACACACACACACACACACACACACACACACACACACACACACACACACACACACACACACTACACCCTGACACACACAAAATCTAGTCACCCACATAACCAGACGTTCTGCTGCACCTTCCAGGATAACAAGATCTTGTTAGCAGTATGGCAACAGCTTGAGTGTTCCAAATGGCTCCATTATTACTGCCAGGGAAGGCTGGGCACAGAAATACACATCTACAGACAACCACACACACACACAAAGTTACACAGACAAACTGAGGAAGTCCAGTATATGCTAATGTATAACTTATCAATCGAAGCAGCTGTCCTTACAAACAGAGATTCTGTCTGTAGTTGATGGTAAACTGGATAGGATTACCTCTAAATAGAGACCATCCAACCAAAAAAAACTACAGAATAGTCGTTTCAGCATCAGCCCCCAAATGACATTTGTTTAATTTCAAGTGACAAATTCCTGCAGCAGCCTCTAGCAGAAGTTGGATATGGAATATGGAAAACATCAGACTTCAGCGACTTCAAACGAAGACCGCTGTCGGTTTCCAGTTTCAGACCAACAGACAACGTGGGTTACTTTTGAAAATGACTACGATTGTTCTGTAACCTCAAAGTTACAATCTCGAAGATCCTTTAACTAAGTACTTATTTTAACCCAAACCATGATGTTTCCCTAAAGCTAACCACACTTTAACCAGCATAATGTTACATCATAAAACAGATATGCAGCAGTAGTACAGCCTTTGTAACAGTTATGGAAAGTAAATGATGTCATCCTGCCGATGTGGTCATGTGACATCATTTGAACTTCAACAATGGCTACTTTCATGTTTTAATCTCAAGGACTGCATGCTCTTCTTTGGGTAGAGGAAATTGTACCACCCTTGGATTTACAATACCTTTTTTTATAATCTCTATTGTGAGAGAAAAAGAAAAATGTTTTGCTTTGTTCCTAAACTTTTTACATGTGACATAACTTTATTCACTCTTTTTATAAACAATAGTAATGTAATGAAATTGTGAACTGAATGTTGACGATGAATTACTAACTATTGTTTCTATTACAGCAACTGCAAACATAGACTTCATCTTAATGCTTTCCATGAAACTACTATAACAATGTTTTATGTTTTTTATTTTTGGTAATTAATTAATTTATTCACAAATCTCTCTCTGTGTTTGTGTCTCTCTCTTTTTCTCCTTAGGGATTTTGGGTGTGAACACTGACACTCTTGTTGTTTTAAAGTCCATCAGGTGGACTGTGTCAGGCAGAAAAAACACACACACACACACACACACACACACACACACACACGCACACGCACACACACACAAGAAATCCCAACAGGCTAGTGCCAGCAAGTGAGAAACACGACAACCACACGTGTTGTGTTAGTAACCTCAGCCCTCTGTGCATGTGTGTGTGTGTGTGTGTGTGTGTGTCTCAGGGGAACAGGGCTCAGGACTCAATTAAGGGGGCATGTGTGGAATGCTTTCAGGGGGAACGGGACAAGATGGCTGTGGGGCCGACACTATGCGCCCCTCTGTCTCACTCGCCCTTGATCTCAATTGGTCTCGCTTTGGCTGACCCATGGCAGCGTGAAGGGGAGCCATGTCAGACACACACACACACACACACACACACACACACACACACACACACACACACACACGCACACGCACACAAACACAAAGTGCCATGAAGGGGAGAGATGTCTCGCCTGGACAGTCTAAAGGGCTCTCAAGGGTCCTCTACTGTGTCTCTCGTCTCTTTCTCTCCCACACCAGGGAGATAAACGAGGCTTGGTCACCTAATGAAGCATGTTGAGTCCTCTATGAGTAGCTTGTAATACAGTTACTAATAGCCTTTGTAAAGGTGCAATCCTTCTAAAATCCTGTTCACTTTTGTTAAGTCTGTCCATCTGTGAGGGTCATTTACAGGGATAATGTCCCTCTTGTGAGTCTTGAATTCTCAAAATGTAGACTAGGTAGGTATGGTACTGATACTAGGTAAAGTATCTATATAACAATGTCACATACTGTACTGGGGCATCTTGGAGTCGGAAGGTTTAAGATGCTGAAAATCATAGCATTCCCTGTTCAAGTCTGACCTGAGACCTTTGTTGCATGTCATCCACAATTTCTTTTCCTTATTTTCTGTCAATTCACTACTGTCTGTCTATGTAATAGAAATAATGAAATAAATAATATTCTGCACACAGACTGTTTATCTGTGTCTGCTAGTTTCAATGCGTCATTATCTCTATGTTGAGTGAAATATCAAAACCCCAAATGCCTTCTTTCGGTTGCACCACTATTAAAAATCTAACATGCACTCCTGATTTGACACACATTTCCCGCATGATATACAGTTCAGTATAATTTAAAAAGGTAAACTCTGCCTGTGATTCCTACCCTGCTTCTATTACCTTGTCTGTATCAAAAGTAACATTATTTTATTAGAGCGAGTACAGGTGAAAAACATTGAACAACAACAGTAGCATCCACTTACCGGTTTTGAAGATTTCGTAGCGCAGCGAGAAGCCCGCCCCCTGGTGGGCGTAGTCTGATACGAACTTGATGTGGAGTGAGGGCCCTGACGATATGATTGGTGCAGGGGCGATGTTGCTGCAGTGCTTCCCCAGTAGGTCAGCCGTCTCTGAGTTCCCATCATGGATCTCTACGTAGTCATACCTGCAGAAGACAACACACAAATATCATTAAATACCTTCCCTCCTACATACATACATACATACATACATACATACATACATACATACATACATACATAAATAAATACACACATACAAATATATTGTGGTTAACAAAAATCTACTCTACGCTACTTATTACTATCCTGAGATTTGCAGCTTGTGGAAACAGTGAATGTAAATATCACTTTCAGTGAAATGCAAATCCACAGAGGCATTAATAACCTACAGTGCTAAATATCTACTATTGTACATGCTTGATGTACAGACATTTAATTAATGTACTGATGAGGTGGTTGTGGAAGATGGGAGACAAGACTTTCATTTGAGGAAGAGGATATTGTTAAAGCCTTCCAAGCTGCTCTGATGTTATTAGTTTCTTTTTTCTTCATTAGTTTTTTCATCTGGCAGGCATCACATCAGCTTTGGCTACAAAACGGAAGCAATGAGCAAATTGTTTGCATCTATCAGTGGCTAGAGGGACTTATTCTGAAAGCAGTTACTCTCAGCAGAAGCAGAGGTGTTTACAATTCAAATGAATGCAGCACGAGACATTGGCAGTTCACAGATGGTGGAGGAGGAAAAGAACCACCTGCATGAGGCAAAATAGAAAGAAAAACTTTTTTTTTTAAATTCCATAAGTGTACACTCAATAAGTGAGTGTGTAATGTGGGACTTAAAGGCAAAAAAAACATTATAGCGCCACCTAGTGGTCCACATGTGTAATTTTTGGTAGGTGTGGTCCATGACCCATTGTCTATCTACCCTGTAAATTTTAAGTTGTTCACGTTAGTGTAAGTAGTAAATTTAGACTTGGGTCCCATAGGCCACGCCCACTTTGACCCCTCAGTACCCCACTCTATGGTTGTCCTCAGGAGTGCCCCCAGATGGTACAACAAATTTTGTAAAAATCGGATGAGCGGTTCATGAGATATAAACTTTTTGTACTTGTAGCGCCCCCTAGTGACCAATTTTCGTAAAACGTGTGTGGGACCTCCAGAGGGTCACGGCAAACAATAATCTAAAGGATGGCGTTGATAGCATTTATTTTGGCCGAGATATGGCAAAGTTGGTGTTTTCATAGTTAGCTACACAAATTTGTTTGTGCGTAATATGCGCAATTTTTATCCTATAAAAATTATTTTTATTAACTTTTTGTCAAGCCCATCTGGAGATGATAACTGCCAAATTCATACCAATCGGTCGCACGGTCTAGGAGGAGTTTGAAAAAGTAGGTTTTAGAGAAATTGCGATTTTTCACGCATAAAAGTCTAGACGGAAATGGGCGTGGCCTATATCATGTGATTCAGTTGGATCCACGGAACTCGTGGATATATGTTTTTTAAATGTCTGGTGTACGGTGTGGGAGTTATAGGGCCAAACATGTTTATTCTGCTATAGCGCCACCTAGTGGTGGAAGTGGGTCAATTGTTGTGCCTGAGGTCCTTGCAGAGTTTTGGACCAGTCCTGAAAATGCCAACCGCCCACCATGTACGGTTTAGGCTGTAGTCAGAGTTTTAGGCGGAGAAGAATAATGAAGAAGATTAATCAGTAGAAAAACAAGAGGCTTCTACAGCCCTGCTGTGCAAACGGCATAGCTTTGCTACTGCCGGTTCTTGCAGACTCTAATAAAACTGATTCCCAAACTCAAGCTAATCTACGACGGAGCATTAGGGCCACATCAAAGGAAAAAAAATAAGGAAGAAGATCATTTTTTTAATTTATTTTGCATTTCAGATTAATTGCATTGCAGAATAAAGTCGAAATGTCGAGAATAAAGTCAACATGACGAGAATAAAGTTAGACTATACCATTTTGAGAATAATGTCGAAATGTCGAGATTAAAGTTGAATCACTTAATCACATTAGAGCGACTGTCCGCCATGCCAGCTGCCATGTAGGCAGCATCATAGATATGGGTTACATCCTTAGAGTGCCGCGCTCGCCTGAGCGCCACTCCTTCAGGATCAAACAAGTTGATCAATTGTCTTATTGTGTGTTGTGATACAACATATCCTCTCTGTATTGCCCGTAGGTGTAACCATCGATACCCTTGCATCTGTCCATTACAAGCTATTTCAGTTTGCAGGCCACCTCTTCCAAGTTTGTGTGGTTTCTCCTCCTGAAGAGACGCAATTTTCGGCACAATCTCTTCAAAGTCCTAATACTTATCACCATACTGTGTTTATGCGCTAAAAGAGAAAGAGTTCATGCATTTTGTAGAATACAATAGGTAAAGTTAGTAGTTTGGTTTATTCTCAAAAGTCCGACTTGATTCTTGAAATAGGCTATCAAGTTATTTCTCGACATTTCGACTTTATTCTCAAAAAAGTATTTCAACTTTATTCCCGTCATGTTGACTTTATTCTCGACATTTCGACTTTATTCTCAAAATGCAAAATAAATAAAACATCTTCCTCCTTCATTTTTTTCCCTTGATGTGGCCCTAATGCTCCGTCGTATTAATCTGACTCATTTTCTACTTATTTTATTTTCTACTTGAATTACAAGTTTCCATGCAATGTAATGCTTTCAGAAGAAATGATAGCCAAACATGTCTTGTGTTATGCAAGTATTGTGCAAGAAAGTAGATATAAACAAGAAAATGTGCCGCACGTGACTTTTCCTTTATGTTACACTCGTGTCAAAGTCAGATTGTGAGAGCTTTTTGAACTATAGATGCACCCTACAGCCTTTGATGCTAGAAAAGGATTATTGTGGAACAAATTACTCTAGTTTACATCTTTGCCCGGGTCTAATTCACATTTTCCACTTTTTACAGTGGATTTAGGTCACTTCAGTATTTCCCTGGTTCTTCTTTTCTTAGAAATATCTCAAATTTTTGCCAACTATTATAGAAGGACTGTACTGAAATATAGCCTAAATAAACATGTTGGTACTGAATGAAGAAAGAGATGGATTATAATGAACAAGGATGCATCAGTACACAAAGACTAAACATATGCTTATGGGAATATCAACAACTGACATTAAAGTGACAACTGTCCTGTCACATCACATCAAGTGCTGCAACTTGTTTATAGTTTTTCGTAGTATTCATGCACACAAAAAGCCAAGAAAGATTTAGGCCACATTCAAATCTGAATTTAATTTAAAATACAAACAGAAAGACAGGAAGGTTGCCTAGGACCATTTTTAGGAAAGGTTCTGACTTGAAATCTATTTTCATTCCCATTTCTTTCATGTGTTCTGACCACAAATGTCCCATCTCAGACCCACAGCAGGAGTGTTGCCTCTTTGTCTGGATACCAAAGACACACCTGCCTGGCTCTAAAATAGCTTCCTGGAAAGAAATTCCTTGAGCAACTTGACATCGAAATAAAGTTCGAGTTCAGAGAATTAAATTTCAATTAGGGTTTATCTTATAGCTGATAAGCTAAGATATCTTCATCCATCATATCGATCAGTTCTGACCGCAATGCCTCTAATTGCTCCAATATTGAGCTTTCTACGTTTCTCTAAAGTAATCAAATGAACATGCCTCGACCTCAAAGAACCCAAAGTATCTTGTCAGTTCCATACAGTTTAAGAGATAGGCTTAAACTACAACATTGATTTATTTTTATATAAATACAATGAACCAGCCACAGAAGGGCTCCCGGTGGCTCAAACTATGAAAGCAAGTTTCATGTACCATGGGAAGTCCGTGGTCAGAGGGGACTACCACACATGGTGGTTTGTTGCTACTGCTACATTTAAGATACACAAATATAAAAAGGGGTGTTAATCTTTTCACTATTTGTTAGCATACAGGTATGCAGACTATCATTCCTGAACCCAGGAGCCAAAACACACACACACACACACACACACACACACACACACACACACACACACACACACACACACACACACACTCTTTTGTGTCTATACACAATCTCTTTTGTGTCTATACACAATAAAGATCTTATCTGTTATGGTTTAGTGTCAGGGTAAATGTGTGTGTGTGTGTGTGTGTGTGTGTGTGTGTGTGTGTGTGTGTGTGTGTGTGTGTGTGTGCGTGTGTGTGCGTGCACGGGCCCGAGTGAGTGCGTATGTGCGTGTGTGTTTTCTGACAGGTGAGCAAGCTCCTGACATAAGGGTCATACACCTCCCACTCTCCCATCATGCCTTGTGTCTGCTTTGCGTGGAACTAACACCACAGTTATGACGCAAGCTGTCACTGCACATTGAGCATGTGTGTGTGCATCTGTGTGTGTGTTGTGTGTGTGCATGTGTGTGTACGTGTCGCAGTTCCCGTCATATTTTCCCAAGAGAACGCCTCATCCCAGTGACAGTTTCCTCCTCCTCTTTTGTGAAATGACAACTTTGTTTAACGGTTACTCGTATCCTGACAAGATCTCTTTTCCTTCCTTTTCCTGGCTCACTCTTTCACTAATTACTTTTCACTGTTTCACTTTTCAACGCTGTCTTTTTTTCCGATCATTCAGGCGTATAACCAGTGGCCAAGAGCCAATGCGTGGGTGAGACAGAGGAGGCAGAGATGGGGGGGACAAAGACGATATTAAAATTCGTGAATATTTGAATTTAAAATGACCCTTTATTAAAAATGCTGAGAGTGAAGATGAAGAATGAGATAGATAGATAGATACTGTAGAGACACCTACATTTTCAGGTTGTGCTCTGAAAAATGAACATGGGAAAATGGCAACATCTCTTCTTCATTATCGTATTCCTTTTGAAAACCAATACGATTGTGTATCACAGCTAACAACCCCTAGTGAGGGGTGGGACAGACAGCCCAGTTACTAAGTCTCAGCTGGTTAAATCCATTTTTTTCCCCTCCTGCTCTCCATCATTACCTTTACTAAACTTTATTAGAGCCAAATTGGGTAATAACAACAGCAGATGTACCGTGTGATTGGCTATGTTGACAGTAGAAGTGAGTGATCATAGAGTGGGATAGAGCCAGCAGAAAGTTCACTACTTAACTTTCAACGCATTCTCATGAACGGCTTTGTATGATAGGCTATTGTGCGAAAACGTATGCAAAAGCAGCTGACCGGTCATGTGACAGTTAAGGTTAGCGGTATGTATTACAGACTGTAATACATATATTATTTAAAGCACAGTGCTACTTACTTGTCATAGCCTCTGACTGACAGTGTCTGAGCAGCCTTAAATAATCATTTTCCAAAGCTCAGTTATCCTAATCCACACTAAAATGTAAGGCTGGCATTTTTCAGATTCATCTCGGCTGTCTAAAAAAGCTTTATTTTCAGGTGTGGCAAAACAATGAGAAAAAGATTTAAAATCTAGCCGACACAGTGTGGACGTAGTCAGAGAGAAAGAACATGACACTGCATTCACCCTGCCAACTCCTCCCCTCAGACAGACAGAGACAGGTGTCCCTCCATCCCTTTCTCCCTCCCTACAGCTCTGTGCCTGAAAGACATACACTGCTACTTCCAAGTCAGCACACACACACACACACACACACACACACACACACACACACACACACACACATACGCAAAAGACCTGCACAAACACGCAAACTTTCTGTCTCACACACAGACACACTGATGCACACACACAGAGAGCCTGTGGCCATGCACTCAGATGGATCTATGAAAGGGTTTGAGGTTTCCTCTAATCTGTCTCTGTGTAGGAGGTACACAGCTTCAACAAACTGTTTAATCCCATCATCTCTCCCAATGTATTTCACTGTAGCCAATCAGTGGTTTTCTGAGTCTTGCCATAGGAAATGACAAGAAGTCTGAATTTGTTTCTCCCACACTTTTCCCGAAATTCCCTCGTTAACAAAGAGTGTACAACATTTTTTCCCCTTGCTTACATGAAGGAAATTATGAAAAAACTAATGTTGGTTCCAATATGTGTACGGGAGGTTACAGTTGCAAAGAAGGACACACATTTGTTATGGATTGTAAGCACAGATTGAGGGAGTAGACTTAAAGCTGAATATAACAATTGAGCTTATGAGATATCCATGTGTGCTTGTGTGTGTGTGTGTGTGTGTGTGTTTTGGGGGCAGGAGTGTTTCATGAGCGAGAAAGCTCTCCAAAGCCTGTCTGACATGAACCAAAGAAAAGGTTTGGATGCAGATGCACTTCCTCCCCTCCTCCCTACTCCTCCTCCTCCCTTCTGCCTTGGTCTTAATTGCCTTTCACATGTTTTCACTTGCTCTCTCTCTCTCTCTCTCTCTCTCTCTCTCTCTCTCTCTTTAGGTCGGGAATTGTGTTCTTACACCTGCACATTTACATCAGGGGTGCCCTTAGCAGTAGACATAGCGTCTGCAGACACACACACACACACACACACACACACACACACACACACACACACACACACACACACACACACACACACGCACACACACACACACTAAAACGAGGTTGAAACAGGCCAGACTTGTAGTAATTTGTGTCATGTTGTAAAAAGAGAATGAAAGTCAGTCCACTGAAACATTACTGTCATAGACAATGAATTGGTCCAAATTTGTATTTCTAGTATGTGTTTCTTTTATTCTCTTTATTTGTTATATGTTTGTGTGGCAAACACAGGGAAGGTCTAAGCAAAATCATTATGAAGTGAACTGCAGTTCAAGAGACTTACTAGAATATGAAATTAATGTTTTGATACAAAATATTACAGTTTTATTGTTTCTAACAAATAGGGAAGATTTCCATTATTATGTTGTATTATTTTTTCAACTTTTCTATCTGCTCAAGCATATTTCTCTGAAAGAGAAGTTAAATCATGTGTGGCCCCAAACAAACATTCCTTAGAGGAACTGTAACATTAAATTATGACTCTACATACATACTCTTTCCTCCCCCAGTCATGGGAATGACGCAACGCAAAATGCACTGATTTTCGTTATTGCCCATTGTGATCATCCGTATCTGAATTATAGTAACATGTTTGCATGGACCAGTGGATAAGACAATGGGTGCCCTGCATCACTAAAAATGGGTGTTTTAATTTGGTGTGCATTAGTTCAGCGTAGAGCAAAAACAGGCATAGTCAGTCTGTCACTGGAGCAGTTAATAGAGAGTGAGGAAGATGACTGACTTCATTGTAATCAAGTAATAGGCCTATTACTGCAGACAGATGGACAGTGTGTGTGTGTGTGTGTGTGTGTGTGTGTGTGTGTGTGTGTGTGTGTGTGTGTGTGTGTGTGTGTGTGTGTGTGTGTGAGTGTGAGTGTAAGAGAGAGTGTGTGTCCAGCAGTACAGCACAACCAATCGATTCCCCATTATGGCTTTAACACACATTGATCAGGGTCAGTCCTTCAAAGAAACACACACACACACACACAAACACACACACACACACACACACACACACACACACACACACACACACACACACACACGTTCATTACAGTAACAGACATTGATCAGGCAGACCTTCAGGGCCGCAGGGAGTGTCTGTAAATTAGACTACTGATATTATCATCATTACCTGAGTGTGTGTGTGTGTGTGTGTGTGTGTGTGTGTGTGTTTGAGAGAGAGAGAGAGAGAGAGAGAGAGAGAGAGAGAGAGAGAGAGAGAGGGGATTTTCTGAAATCACCACCTTGGAGCTAAACAAATCTTCAAATTTCAGACATTTTTCTGTAACCCCGGTGTTCTGTCCTAAGTCACTCCCTTTTTGTTAAGTAGGGCCCATAGTATACACTCTCCGCTCTGCTAACAACCCAAGAATGCAGTACACCGTATTTTAGTAATGTGAAGGTTGCCGGTGTGCTACGCAAAATGTTGATTAGGCTCAGAGTCACAAATCTCAATTTACTGCTCACTATTTAGTAAACTATTGAGGGTCTAACAGACAGAAAGTGGCAAATGAGTAAATGGGCAAATGATTTTGGACCCAGCCCAGTGCTGTGTCTATATTCTGATAGACAAATTCTGATAGTCAAAACAAACACAGGACTTTCACTCAGGAGAACGGAGTTCGTGTCTCATGTGAAAGCAAAGGTCAGCTGTCGTTTAGAAATTAACAGAGTTTTACCTATGAGTTTTAAGGACCTTAGTTACGCAATGACGTCCATGCTGTCATGTTATTTCCTTATTTTGGTAGTCAATATCTACGGTGGCCCTGAAGTGCAAATCACAACAGCAAATAGAAAAACGCAACAGCAAATCATAAAACACAACGGCAAATAGGAAAACAGAACGGCAAATATGAAAACACGACAGCAAATAGGAAAACACAACAGCAAATAGGAAAACACTTCAACAAATCATAAAACACAACGGCAAATAGGAAAACACGACAGTAAATATGAAAACACGACAGCAAATAGGAAAACACGACAGCAAATATGAAAACACAACAGCATTAACTTCTACTGGAAAAGGTAGGGCCTATCTAGCAGAGGACGGAGCCTCCTGATTGGTCTGATTGTCTCTCTGTTGAAAGTAGGCGCTTTTCCGTGTTTTTCATCTCTCCTTCCTGTTAAAAGACAGACAGTCCGTCTGTCTTTTCAATATGACAGTTTTCATATTTGCTGTCGTGTTTTCCTGTTTTCTGTTGTGTTTTCCTATTTGCTGTCGTGTTTTCATATTTGCTGTCGTGTTTTCCTATTTGCCGTTGTGTTTTATGATTTCTTTTAGCGTTTTCGTATTTGCTGTCGTGTTTTCCTATTTGCCGTTGTGTTTTCCTATTTGCCGTTGTGTTTTATGATTTGCTGTTGCATTTTTCTATTTGCTGTTGTGATTTGCACTTCAGGGCCACCGTAAATACCTGATGTTTTACTAACCCTGAGTTCCGTTACTATGTTTCAACAGCATGATGCCTCTCCTTGCAACAAATGAGGCAATGCGATCACAACTGTAGGAGGAAAAAACATGGTTCGCATCCATATTTAGGCATCTATGTAATCTGTCTAAAAGTTTGATTTTGATTTATCATAAACCTAAACTGTTTGTACCATCTGGGTCCCAAGGTGTTCTCTTCCCTCCTCTCTGTGTAGCTTTCTAATAACATTGTGTTTCAGCTTAGTACTGGGATGCTTGTCTGGACGCATGGCTCTCCTGCTGGTATAGTCACTGTGATGTTAATTCAAACATGCAGGCAGCTGCTAAATGCCCACAGCTGGTAACTGAACATCCACTGTCACACCAAATGTTGTTCGACTCTTTTAATCTGTCTGTATATAAAGTCTCTTAACCCCCCCCCCCCCCCCCTTCCCAACTTTCTCTTTTTGCCCTTATGCCCTAAGGACATTGTCGGATCACATCACTCTACCTTTTGCTCTTCTCTTAGTCATGTCACCAGGACTTCTGCCTGCCTGTAAGGTGTGTCTGTATGTGTGCATTCAAATATTCCAAGATTTCTATCACAATGCATGTGCAGTATGTTTTACAAGCTTCATAGTAAAACAGTTGGTTAAGATTTCACTTGATACTTGTGCAAAGGTGCATTACTGAGAGAAGAGGAGAGGAAAGAGGAGGATAGAAAATTGACCCAGCATGAAGTTAAATGATTGATTGAGGCGGAGTACAAAGACAAGGTCTAAATCATTAGTGAAACCATTATCGTTGACTGCAGCTTCTCTGTCATATAAATCACTTCTTAACTTATTGCTTTACTCCACATTTATTGTGTGAGCCACATAACCGTGAAACTGCCTACGTGCCTGTCTGCATGTTGTGCCTTTTAACTGTATATGAGTTTTTTGAGGGCCCAAAAAAATGCTTGCACCTCTGTGTGTATTTGTATTTGTCTCATGTTTATGCAAGTGTATGTGATCCTTATATGTACTATATGTGTGTGTGTGTGTGTGTGTGTGTGTGTGTGTGTGTGTGTGTGTGTGTGTGTTTTCTCTCATATCAATATTACAGACAGCATCTGACTTGGGTGTGATATGAGGTAAAGGAAGACTGGAGAGGGCGGAGAACGAGAAGAGGATGAGAATAAGAGACAGACATATAGAAAGGGGATTTAAGTGATGGATTGACAGGGGCTGGAGTATAAAAGAGGATGAAGACAGATATAGGCTGAGGAAAGGAAAGTCTATAAATGATAAAGAGAGAAGAGACAAGGGGAGAAGGAGGGAGATGAGAAAATAAGAGAGGAAAGGAGACAGAGAGTGTGGCATTTGGATCTCTGCCTGTGTTTTCTCATATGCGATGCTGAATAATGATTTGGCCTATAAAAGATTGGCACACTGCGGAAGGATGAAGGTGAGGAGATGCGAAGGAGGGAAGGGAAGAAATAGGGGGAGACATTAGATGGAAGGAGAGGTTGAATAAGAGGACGACAGGAGGAGAGGAGAGGCGATAGAGAAAGAGGCATGCAGGGAGGCGGAGGGAAAAGGAGGTGGGACAGAGGAAGGCACAAGAGCAGATGAAAGATGATAGATGGGGTCCATTGGGCAGTGGTGAGGGGGCGGGAGAGGTGAGGAAGGGTGAGATGAATGTAGGGGAGAGGAGAGGGAGGGAGAGAGAGAGGTAGCTGTCAGGATGATTTGAGCCTTCCCTCAACGGACCCTGACACTGCACTTTTCTCTAAGCAGCTGTGTGTGTGTGTGTGTGTGTGTGTGTGTGTGTGTGTGTGTGTGTGTGTGTGTGTGTGTGTGTGTGTGTGTGTGTGTGTTCTTTCCAAACACTCCAAATAGAGATATTGCTTTCTCAGACAGGGCAGTGCAGTGAGCTAAGAGGAAAATTTGAAGCAGACAACAAACCGCTGTTGCAAAAGGCTGCATACTGCACACTTTAAAAATGATTTTGTAGCAGTTCTTTGACCTCAACTATGTTGCCAGTTGCCACATGGACAAGATGATTTTGCATCATAAATATTCATCATTTAAAAGTAGGGCTTTTCTCTCCAATAAAATCCAAGAGGAGATGTTGCTTGTAGAGACCTGAGTTTAAAATGTTGATGACTTACTGCCATTTGCAGGGTTAAAGCAATAGTTTGACATTTTGGGTAATACACTTATTTGCTTTCCTGCCAAGGGTTAGAGGAGACGATCGATACCATGACAGTGGTATCAATCTTCTCATCTAACTCTTGAAAAAAAAAGAAGCAAATAAATGTATTTCCCAAAATGTCAAACTTTTCCTTCAAGTTGCTGACTAAGCCTTATGCTTACAGTGATAGAGTGAACGTGAGGGTTGAAAATAACTGCAGAAAGAATTGTTGAAGTGAGAGACTTTACAGTGGAAACACTACACTCTCTGACGTAGTTCTCCTCAGAGCACACTGAAGTTAGAGGCTAAGATGTGTTAACTAAAAAAAGTCATGCCAAACATAAGGCTTTTTCAGATTAAATAAAAGACATTTCTTTGACAGTTGCACACCTGAGAACTTTCATCAACTGAAACTGCCCTGACAGACACAGTCTCCTCTGTTTGTGTACCAGTCTTTCTAACTATGTCTCCTAAAAAATATGTTCCCATACAACTAAACAGCATTCTCAATTATGTTTTGAGGGAAACATATTTTCTTCTGGGTTACATTTGTTTTAACACGTCCTCGTACCAGCGACATCAGTTTAAACAGGTGGTGAACATGAATTAAAACAACTTGGTTAGGTTTAGGAAAATATCTTGGTTTGGATTAAAATAAGTAGCCTAAGTTTGTTATGTATATCTTAAATTACATATGTAAGTTAAGGTTACATAGGCGTAACCTAAATTAAGTAGGTAAATTAGGTAAATCATGTGCATAAATTAAAATTACTTTTAACAGCAGTCTCCTGGGTGAAAGTCCCTGTGTTTGTTTGACACATCCATTCACCCCAACCTCCTCCCTATGCAGACTTTGATTAGAAACGTATTTGTGATACGACAAAAAAAAAAAATCCTAATCTGGGACACATTTCCCTCGAAACATAACTGAGAATGCAGTTTAGCTGTATGAGAAAGTCTGTTTTTAGGAAACAGGGCTGGTCCATCATGTACGTTTTGATCTACTCAGCCCTGAAACACACAAAGTACAGATGCAGCTGTTGGGTGATAACTGAAACCTGCCACCAGTGATGGACTAATGTGGTAACATAGTGTCTGTCATGTGAAGGGAAATGGTAAGTCATGGTGAGTCATGATTGGCCATGGCTATACTGATCTTAGCGGTGGGTACAAGTGTTCTTTTCATCTCCCTCATTTCCTCCAGCTGTCTCATGTGGCACTTAAATTGCTACTGTATATGAATCTCAATGAAAACATCTCTCTCTCTGTCCGACCAACTCTCCATCGATTTTGCCTGCAGAGCCAGCCGAGTGCTTGACAAAATGTGATGCCTTACAGATAACAGATTACCACCTTAAATTGCAATCAGGACCATAATAGATTAGATTGCTTCAACGTAGTGAGATAATAAAACAAGCCTTGTCTGACCGGGGCATGCAGATTCAAAACAGAGCTGTTTGTGCAAGTGTGTGTTAATACATGTTTTTGTGAGGCACAGATGATTACTTTTTATTTTTATGCGATAAACAGATACACAGAGAAACCATATTGCCTGTTCATAATGTAGTTTTTTTCTACAAACACAGATGACTCTCAACAAGAAAAGTGTGTGTGTGTGTGTGTGTGTGTGTGTGTGTGTTTGTGTGTGTGTGTGTGTGTGTGTGTGTATTCTCCTCTCCGTAAACTGAGGATTAACAGCAGTTTTCTGTTTCTCAAAGCTGTAGTTTAGAAGCATAAGAAAATATGAATATGGATAATGTTCGTATGACCTTATTCAATGAATCTGATAATTTGAGAAAAAATGTTAAATACAAAGTTAGAGACAGACAGAAAAAGCTGGGCAAATGAGACGTTAAGACATCCAGAAATGGAGACAGAGACATGACAGAGACACTGGTATGTGTGTGTCAGGGTTGTTGCTGACAATCACTGGGTGACCACGTACGTCTACCCCCCACAGACTTACACACACACCCTCTGCTTCTTCTCCTTGGTCTCTTTGCCCTCTGAACCTAACAACTCAATTTCAGCCTACCTCTGCACACACACACACACAAACACACACACACACACACACACACACACACACACACACACACACACACAAAAACAGACATACACTCCAGGCGCTGGGCCCGTGTAGACTTAAATAGCTCTGCGCTGTAGGACAGCCTATTTCAACTTGAGATGTTACTACCAACACTGCAAATATCTCACTCTTACTGACATGTTTTAACAATTACTTCTCGAAAAGTGTAACTTGAAACAAAGTGAAACCAAGAAAATGTTTAGACACATACCAAAAGTCTAAGAACAACTACAAATACACACACACACACTTTATGTGTATAGCATAATAAATAAATCAGAGCCTGTTGTTTCTAGCAGTTCAAGCTGATTTCCTCCTGGGAAACTACTGGACTTTAAATGGATGTAAGAAATTGAAGGAGGAAAGAGGAGCAGAGGGAGTGGAGGGGAGTTGGGAAAACAGAAAGATGGAGAGGGAAAGAGAGGGGTAGACAGAAAGAGAGAGAGAGAGAGAGAGAGAGAGAGAGAGAGAGAGAGAGAGAGAGAGAGAGAGAATATATTACTGTTAAAATGATTCTGTAGAAAACTGAAAAGGACAGGGAGACAGAGAAGTATGTTTTTCATTTCCACAGCACAGTGCGAAAGTGAAGCAAAACAGAGCGGAGCACAGCGGCACTTTCAACCTTTCAACAAACAGCCAGCCGGTGAAATATTGATGCTCCAATTCCAACAAAGAAATGTCTGAATGATTTTGGTACATCTGAGTGGGGAAATTCACCTATCTATAATTGATACGGCAGAAATGTTAATAACTGGAGGGGAAAGGACCGGAACAGAGAAATAACGGGAGAGGGGGGAAAAGTGTGTGTGTGTGTGTTATTGCCCTCTTGCCTGTGTCAGTGGGTTTGTGGCCCTCTAGTTCCCATTAGATTCCTGAGAGCCAGTGGTCTCTCCTCTACTGTGTGTAGGATGCATTCAAACATGACATGATGGTCCCACGAAGACGAGGGAAGGCCAGTCGTTTCATTTACAGTAAGGCAAATGACAGACGACTTCACAAGTTATCTGTGGATAGGGGATTTCTTTTTTGATTTCCTAAAATTTCTCTCAGCTTTTAAAATGTGCTTAGCCCAATGAGACATTGTACTATAAGTAAATTTGGCTCTTTCGATAAAGATGACTTTACTTAATTAAAAAATAGCATGATTCTCTTAAATGTAAAAAAAAATTTAGGGCTGTCAAATGATACATTTTTTTGTCAGGGTTGTTGCTGACAATCACTGGGTAACCATGTACGTCTACCCCCCACACTACAGCAATTCTTACCAGTGTATCTTGATTGGGAATCAAATGAATGCAAAGAAAGTTGACTTTATGAACTTGATTTGTATTTGTTTATTATTTCACCCGTTTCGCAAGAGCTGTAGTCATTTTTTTTGGATTTGGTTTCATCCGCAGGTCGGCAACTAGCACGCTCCGAAATAGTGCTTTGCCTGAGCCCGCTAGCATCAACCTGAGTCACGTTAACTGTACTACTATGCTTAGCTCCGTAGGTGGTAGCTCAAGCTTGACGTGTTTTGGTGATATTTTAATTCGGCTTTACACAATGTGCATATGGCTTTCGACTTGTCTATGAGCCGTCCAGGAGTTTAGGAAAATAAAAAGTGCCATTCAGGATTGTGTTGCTGCTGTCTTTCTCCATCATGCCTGCAGCCTGCAGCAGCAGGATGTGTTACGAGGAAGTGGAAGCTTGATGATAAGTAACGGTGCTGCAAAGGGTCAAAATAGTAGCCTAGCCCCAAGAGGCCGTAGATTCTAGTGATTTTAGAACAACTAAGGGGCGTTGTTAGTGTAAAATAAATTAATAAATGGCAGCATGTGATTAAAAAAAATTAACGCGTTATGCTCGGCCCTTAATCGCATCGCGATTAACGCGTTAATGCTGACAGCCCTAATTTTTTTGCTCCATGCCTTCTTATCCCGTTTGTTGTCTCTTTTCTATATTGCTCTTTAAAGTACCTTGTAAACTATACAAATTGATTTTACTATTATTAAGATTTTTGTTATTTAAACGTCTTGCTTGTCTATCACACTTTCAGGTAGCTTACATGTGATTCACTGCTTTACCAGTCTCATACCTCTCTTCCAGCATTTTAACACGTTTTCCCAGCATGCCTGTTTGTTTGTCTTGATCTCTGTGTGCCGAATTTTCATTTCATGCTGCAGACCTGCCTGCCTGTCTTCCAGTCTTACCATGCAACCAAAGCCAAACAGCCAAAAACAATGATGGACACCAAATCCTCTAATTTGTGTTAAATCTTCCGATGTGTGAAAACCATCCTGGAACAGTAAATGTGTTGTAATTAGACTTTGATAATTAGAGACAGGGGACTGAGGGAGGTCCCAAAGTGAATATTATGGGATAGCTGAAGCCAGAGAAACAGAAGGAGAGTGGGCTGAAGTTCACCAAATACACCAACACCAAATACACCAACACCAAATACACCAACTCTCACACAGAGACAGGCTGGTGGAGGCAGAAACTCCAAAGAGACAGTAAGAGAAAAATGTTTATTTACTGTAATCAAAACTCTCCTTGTGTCCCATCCTTCCTCTCAAGTTATCTCTTCCCATTTCTTAACTTACTCTATTTAACTCTTTTCCTACAAATCCCTTTGTTTGCCACCCATCCCATGACTTTAAAATCCATCCATCCATCCATCCATCCATCCACCGATCCATCCATCCATCCATCCATCCATCCATTCATCCATCCATCCATCCATCATGTCTTTACCTGCAGTCCAGTTTCTCAATCTCAAAGTGTGGGTTGAAGTTAAGGACGATGCGTTGTGAGGGCTCGGGGGCTGTGATGACCCAGCGACAGTTCTGGTGAGGTGGGTACTCCAGTGGGTAGCCAGGGGTGGTGATGTAGCCGGCATCGCTGGCATCTAAATAGCCACCGCATGGCTCAGAAGCTGGATGGGGAGAGAGAGATAGAAAGGGAAATCATCATACATGCAAGTTAGGAAAAGTCAAGTGGATGCAGAAACATGTTTATTTTCTGTGGCTTTCATCCACTAAATCATGTTGTGTAATATATGGAAATCTGCCTGTGCAAGTAATAAATGCTTTGATAAAATCATTGAGTATATTTAATATTTTCCCATAGGTTAATACATTAGTTCACACATTGGACAAAGGTAATTGATTAGTGTTTCCCAATGTGATAAAATAGCTAAGAGAAAAGAATGGGAGAATAAAAAGGCAGACTTTTGAGGGAACTATAGGATGAAAGCTGAATGAATAAGTTAATGTTCAATAACAACATGCAACTACAATAACGTCCATCACAGCAGTGGATGTAAGTGTAGAGTACCATCAAGGTCATCGTTGTTTGCTTATCATGACTGACTCGTTTAAATGCTTTTTTTTATTATTGCATATTTGTTGATTAAGCATGATTTCACACTGGGGAAAGGCTTGAAAACTGATAAAATGCAGATAAGAGTTGTGTTTGCAGAGACAGGATATGAGACACAAAGATGTGTGTGTCTATGTGTCTATGTGTCAAAGTGCAACTCAGCATCACAACATACAAAGACTCCATTCTGACCCATGAAGACCGACACACCGACACACTGACACACACACACAGTGAAGGAGCCCTCCAGATGCCACAGTTACTGTCACAGAGCGGATCCACTTGTCAGCAGTCATACGTCTGCATCGTGTCATAAACAATGTCACTCATTCACTGCCGCAAATGCACCCTGACACAGATGGGGTAACTCATATATCTGTGACACCCGACGGCATAACACACACAACTGTACTGTTTTACATCTATGGCATCTATTGTACACCATGCTGCCTGCCCTGTTTTGATGGACTGTGCAGACTTTCTACATGAGCTGAACTTCTTCACTGTTTAACATCTGCAAAACTTAAGTTAAACCATCATGGTGGATATACTGAGTACCCTCTTTGTTAAGTCTAAGCACTTCCAATATAATGGCACAGTATGAGCCACCATCTGCCACAAGAGACTCAAAAACCAAGGTTGATTGTTCATTTGACATCCACCAAATAACACTGCACCAATCTAATGCAAGTATAAAATATAAAGTATTGATATTATGACTTTTGGTGCTTGCAGACAAATGACTTAATTTAGACATATCGTAAGAGTAGTCTTGGTTCGGGGGGCTTTGTGTTTGTTATATCATTTGACCATTACTTTGA
Organism: Sander vitreus; assembly: GCF_031162955.1. Lineage (NCBI taxonomy): Eukaryota > Metazoa > Chordata > Actinopteri > Perciformes > Percidae > Sander > Sander vitreus. Next base: position 8,371,355 of record NC_135865.1, read on the forward strand.
AAGAACTACTTTACCCAATGAATTATTTATGCACAAAACTGTGATTACACTGTTCATTTGGACCAAAGCAGATGAATTTCAACAAATATTTCAGGCAAAATACAGGCCACGATGTACGAGGTTATGCTAATAAAAAAAACAGCATCTGTGAATGTCGGCTGCTCGCTTGGAAGAATTTGGCCGGTTAGCAACCCCTTAGATAATTTCCTGTTTATGAGAGAAAAAACAAACTCACAACCAAGCTCCTGATGGTCTATTTTATTGTTTTAATCAGGGCTCCATTTCCCTGAAGAAACCTGCGTCATTAAAAAAAACAAAAGAAAAACAAAGAAAAATCTGTACATTTGTGTGAAGAAGTGTTACTTCTTGGTCTGTGCCACTGTCTAGTCCGCTGTGCTGTGACGTTATTTATTGCCACTGTGCTGAGTGCAGTGACATAGCCAAGTCAAACTACTCAGCAGAACACAACATATTTTAACACTATAAATAGACTGGCTACTGTAAACCTACTCTGAGAGAAGTCACAGATGCAAACATTAACACACACACACGCACAGCATAAACACTTTATCAGACACCACCTTCGAAACAAATTCAAATGGAAAGAGAAAAACAAATATGCAGCATCAAAAATCTCCCTTTTTTTAAATCATGGCAGCAAATGTGCATACACACGGACTGACAAATATACACTTCAGAGTCAGCAAGGGAGGATGAAAGTGGAGGTCAGATCTCAGCACACAGTACACAAAGTGATGGACATTTTGGCATCTATATCTGGTGTCTACCTCACACCGCCTGCAAGCAATTAATGATCACCCGTCTCTATCTCTCTCTATCACTCTGCCTCTGTCTGTCTCTCCCTCCGCCGTCATGCTGTGAGCCAACTAGTCATGTCTATCTCCTCTCCTATCTGTTTCCAATCTCCCTGGTGACATACAGTAATACAGGAGTAGAGTTACAAGGCCAATGTAATCCAGACAGATGCATTTCATCTCAGCACCACCTGGATTAGTGTTTAACCACTCTGGAATCTCACAGCAGCATCAGCCAAACACCACTTTTAGCACACGGCGTAGCTAACTGTCTCTAGTGAAAAAAATCTGAGATACGCTGAGGGGAAGCATGGGGGAAACATCTAGGGTTGTTAGAAAAATGTAACTGATTACTGTAATAACCCATTGCTTGGGACTCATAATGCATACTTAGTTGCTATTAGTTAGTTAGTTGGGATAGGTCTTAAAATGAGAAGAGTATAAATGTGTTTTCATTAGATTCAGTCCCTGGTTGAAACTCTGAAAGAGACAGTGATGGACTACTTTACTTTTTACTTTGCCTTAGCCTTCAACCTACTTCCGGCCTCCTTAACCAGCCAGTGGATACACAGTGGGGGGTAGACACAATAACACAAACACCTGTACAATCTAAGTCAGTCGAGTACAATAAAACATACCTTTGTGAAGCTTGTTTTAAGATTTTGCTGAAGATTTACACATTTATCTACATTATTCTCACATTCCCTGTTGATTAAATGTGGTAGCATGTCTTTAGCATGCTTCACTGTGTTTGTTTATGCAATTTTTTATATTTGTACTCAATCTAACTGCCCTCTCCTCTCTGCTCCTCTCCTATCTTCACCTCTGGCGTGCAGCCGATAAAGACAGCACCTCCAAGTGTCTGATGAATACGGCTGGTGTGATAGAGAGGCAGACACTGTGTGTGTGTGAAGTTTTGTGTCTGCTCTGCTTTAAGGGTCTATCAATCTCCCCGCACACATACAAAGTCAGGCAACGATTATCAAATCTAAACAGGGCAGGAAGTGACACACACATTGACACACACACACACACACACACACACACACACACACACACACACACATATATATATATATATATATATATATATATATATATATATATATATATATATATATATATACTATACACACACATTACAGGTATGCTGAGGCTGAGCTCATCAGTCATTATAATGTAGAGTTCCCACAGTGATAGACCGGTGTACTAGAGGAGGAGTGAAACATTTTTCTTTTAGGAGGGACAGCTAACTGCCTATATGTCTATTTACCAAGAAACTATAAAATACAGCTTCCAAAGGTAAATCTATACCAATGCTGATTAGTATTCCACGCTACAGCACCCTGACCTGCATGCTGGGAAGAAAGTGTAATGTCTGTGTGCGTGGGTGTCAGAACAGAGGAGATGCTGAGTTGGGAGAAAACCTGAATTCATGTCAAGAATTATCAAACAGTTAAAAGTGACAGAGAGAGAGACAGAGAGAGAGACAGAGAGAGAAGAAGAAGCAAAACTTGCAGTAAATATGATACTGTAGGTGTTGAAAGAAAGAGGAAGACAGACAGAAAAGAAGAGCATTACAATTGCTTTGAGTCTCACTGTAAAACATAATTTGCTCCATAGGACTTCATTTTAGAGATGGCACTGCGTTCCCAGATCTCAACTAATTGTCGGTGAATACAAATGTTATCATAACCAATGATGAAATGATGACCAAACCTGCAGTAATAACATTAAAATTGTAATAAACCAAAACCCTCTAGCATCACGCTGGACTCTGCCCTAGTCTGTGGTGAGTCGGTACGTAAAGTTTATAAGACAATAGCAACATATGATGAAACAGAATATCCACGTACACACATCTCCATGTTCCCTGTCTCAGTTTGTCACAGAAGACACAAACACTTCCCTCCTCTTGACCACGGACTTCACATAAGACAACTATTCTCTCAACCACATCAGCATGTGTGATCTTTAGGGAGAGGTTGTATTTAGACCACATATTCACAAACAAACCGCTGAACATCACTTATCCTCCCATGGCTTAGAAATCACTGAATTCAGACCACACACATACATACACACACACACATGAAATAAGCAGCAGTAAACGGTGCTAAGCAGCCAAGCAGGAATATAAGACAGGTTACTGCATTATTTATGTCTCTCTGCTGCGTTTAGTATTGCATCCTGATAACACCTATTCAGCAACTTTTCCCCACATGTGCATACCTTAACACACACAGATGCACCCATACATAAATGTGATAAAAACTTACATGCACAGAAACATGCGCACAGAGGGGCACACAAACTGTCGCACTAAGTCCTGACATGTAGAAAAAAACACACATACTTACACAAGGAGCTGCTTTGAAAAAATTGAACTTAATTCTTGTTTGTTGGCCCAAATGCACGTTTTCTGACCTTGTTTCTAAGCTCTCATACAGATTAATTTTCCCTTTGAGTAGGGAGTTTGATTTGACTAAAGAGACACTTTTCAGCCTGTTGCAATCGATTTTGTGATCTGTGAGGACATTGCTATTGGACCATGTTCCGTATTTATTTCCGTTGACCAGAGCCCAAAATGAAAGCATTAGTGGTTTTAGTAAGTGTTTGTGTATGAAAGTGAGAAGGGGTGTCTCACCGTGCTAACCAGAGAGCTTGTTAGGAGCGGGGAAATTATTTGACAGATCAACTTGTAATGACTGGCGCCAATACTCAAAACAGTACAGTGAGTCTCACATTCTCATTTTTGTTGGAAAACGGAACCTGAATATAACAATCTCAAAATATATTCTGAGCATTTGCATCAATGACTGAGAAGGGGAAAATGCTAATTTCCCCATTGATTTCTATGCATTTGTTACTGTTTACAATGCATTTTCGGTAGGATGGCTTGGCACAAGCATCATAAACCACTCCCAAAACATTTCCGGCACTGTCACCTTAAACGGTAGAAATACAGATGCATTTGTAGCCAAAAGCTTTTGTGTGACTCTGGGAATATGAGAAACACTGAAAATAACAGGCTGAAATGTCTTCTTTGGATCAGAACCAAGGAGCTTTTAGTCATTGAAACCTGGGAAAGCTCAGGAATGGACAGACAAAGAGAGAAAGAAAAGAAGAAAGAGGCGGATCAGGACGAAAGAGAGAACGAGAGCATAATGCCAGAACATCTGTCTCTCATCATCTGAAAAGAGAAAGTCAGCAGCTCAGGAAAGCTCACTGGACAGAAAAAACAACTCTCGCACACACACAGACACACAAACAGGTGGGGTAGTGCTTTTCTCCAGGTGCCCTGCATTAAGCCACAGTGGAAAACTACAGAGAGAAAATAGTGTGTGTGTGTGTGTGTGTGTGTGTGTGTGTGTGTGTGTGTGTGTGTGTGTGTGTGTGTGTGTGTGTGTGTGTGTGTGTGTGTGTGTGTGTGTGTGTGTGTGTGTGTGTGTGTGTGTGTGTGTGTGTGTGTGTGTGTGTGTGTGTGTGTGTGTGTGTGTGTTTGTAAAACAGAGAGAGATGGCGGAGGACTACAAAGGGTCTGAGTGATAGTATGTGATACGGAAAAAGAACTGACATGAAAACAGGCTTCTTAACTCAGGAGCAAAGACACTGCCTGATCTATGGGGGCTTCAGTGAGTGGAGAGAGAATATGACAGTGGACAAAAGAAGATGTACAGAGAAAGATTTTAGATCAATAACAGTAAGTGGAAAGCTAACTGAAGGAGAACAGTGTGAGAAAGGGGACAACAAAGAACAGTGTAACAGGAAAAAATAGATATAATGTCCAAGTATGACAAGAGAAGAAGCATTGTAGGTTAAATTAATTGGTTTGGGACAACTCATGCTCCCATGGCTGATCAGCCAAAGTGGACTACTATCCTCGATGTCCACAACTTTACTGTTTGTTTGTTTTATTTGGATGCCCATTAGCTTCAGCATAAGCTAAATGCTATTTTTCCTGGGGTCCTGCAATCTGTCGTGGGACAATACAATTTACGACATCACATTACACACTCAGACATTACACAACATTACACAAAATACAAATCATATTTAAATTGTACAGCTAACTGTGATAAATGATTTGTGGTAATCAGAATAAATAGAAATGTGTGTAGACTATGCACCATTCAGGTACACTATCCAACCAGTCCTCCAAATTACACTTCAAAATATGTTGTCTGTCAGTCTATGCCTTTCAAAACCGTCACAAATCACTGTTGAAAGATAAATCTGTTTTATGACGTGACAACCCTACGGCCTGACCTCTATAACTTTGGGCTTTGGGACTTGAGTGTAAACGTATGTCATCTTGGGGCACTCCCTGAAACGGTTGATTCTGTTATTGTTCTTGGGAGGACAGTCTTTCACTATCAACTATAATCACAGGAGCCTTAAAAAGGCCCCTGCATTACTATCTGTTTTTGATGTCCTGTAGAGCATGAAGGTACGGAAGTGTATTACATTCACCATAGAAAAAAAATGTTGACACCTTATCTCATAATTACGAGATCCTGATCTCGTAATTTTGAGAAAAGATCTCGTAATTATGACATGAATGCATTTTCACAACAGAAAACAGCTCTCTTGTGTGAAGCTTTCAGGCTAGCTGATGCCATGGAAGCAAATAGGCCTACGTCATGTGTTGTTTGTGTCTTAAAGATGAGACATGGTTTTTAATCCACAATGAGCTTGTGCTCAAACTTTAATGTACGAACCAACATCATCACCAAAACCTAGCTTGTAGCTACTCTTCTTCGTCTCCCTTAATACCAACATACACCATGGTCATATACCTAGACACCCTCCGCTGGTCACACTAGGTATTACAGTTGATTAATTACAACACACGTCTCAACTGTTTAGTTTAATCCGTTTTTATTTTGGTTTGGGTTTGAGACATTGGGAGATGCTAATGTCTTTAAGTACTATAGATGGGATTGTTATCAGTTTGTCGACTTTGCACAGGCACCTCAGGACTTTGCGGTTGCTCCGGCGGAAAGCCCATTCTGATCTGTTGGACACCGTAGTGTTTCTGCAGGATCAGTTGAACAAATATGTCCATTAACTAATACTATCTATAAAGTTACATAAGAAGTATCACGCTAACTTAACCCAGCTGAATTTAATGTTACCTCTCGGTGGTACAGTTGATCACTGAGCAGTGGCCTACTGACAACTAGCTAGATATGCCGCCTTCCAGGTGTTTAAAATGATCTCATAATTACGAGATCTTTTCTCAAATTTACGAGATCGCTCAAAATTATGAGTTATTTTCTTGTAATTACGAGATCTTTTCTCAAAATTATGAGATCAGGATCTCATAATTACGAGATAAGGTGTCTAAATTTTATTTTCTATGGTGAATGTAATATGCTTCCGAATGAAGGCCCCCATGATACTATATCTTCCTTATTAACTTCAGTTGACATTGTGTTTAAGCATTCAAGTTTACCTTTAATCATACCATCGAACATGAGGTCAAGTGCTATGCTGTATGTAGTTTACAACTCTGTATGTTCCTGCTTCATCAGTTAACAGGGCCTTGCTGTAAAAGAACCTGTATTCTCTATCCACTCTATATGAATGAAGGTTAAATAAACACAGGTGCTGGTACAGTAGGTTCCTGGCACCCTGTTTGGGACAACTTGTTTGGGAATGTCTTCCTCAGAATCTTCTTCTAGCTCAAAAAAGTAATGTTGCATAATGTTGCATCCAAACACAATCCTAGCTGCATCTTCAGGTTTTAATTAACAAATGTTTCCTAATGTGTGTTGATCAGTGGAACTTAAATTGTGTATATTCCTTGAATCGATTGTATAAAAAATAGTAAAAGCAGCCTACTTAGTGCTATACATAAGCCTTTTAAGATTTGTATGAATAAAGCCACTCTAACACACCATGTGAATGGATTTACAACAGTTGAGGTTCATTCCTTTCCAGGCAGAGAGAACAATGGTGAGAAAACATAGATTGACAGAGTCAGAGAGAATAGTAAAAAAGTGGATGAAAGAGTATAAAAAGATTTCCCACCGTGAAAAGTGGGGCAAAAGAAAGGTGAGGGAGGTTTCTTAATCGGAGCGAGGGAAAACACTGACGGGGAAGGTGTGGTGAAGGAGACAGAGCGCGCTATTAAAGGAGAGGTGAAGTGACACGAAAAGTGGAAAAACAACAGGATGATTCAGCGTGAAGGGAGAGAGAAGAAGGAAAACAACCTGTGGCCTCACACAGCACTGCTCTGGAGGGACTACTGAGGACGCAGAAGGCTTAGCTTACACACAAAAACGTTTTTCTGTGTGGGTGAAGGTTATAAAAGAAGTGAGGACAGGCAAAATGTCCTCATTTGGAGTATGTCCATGATCTCCCCTTCCCCTTGAGGACATTGGTTCTTCACAAGTGTACAAATACAAGAACACACACACACACCCCACACACACACACACACACACACACACACACACACACACACACACACACACACACACACACACACACACACACACACACACACACACACTCACGCACTGATCTCCCCTTCCTCTGTAATTACTCCAGTCATTACCAATGGCCAATGAAGACAATACTAACAGTTTACTAATGACATGATAACTGTAATTAGAAAATCCTGCTGGACCTACTAATTGTCCTTTCCCTTTTACAGACGAAAGAGAGAGGGCGAGAGAGAGAGAGACCGTGCCGAAGATTAATTTGCCTAATGTTTATTCGATCACTGCAAAATAAGTTACATTAAATTGCTTGTTGATGTCAGTGGACCAGCTGCTCTGGCGTTCAACCACTATTATTCTAATGATGGGAAGACTAATGTCCTCTCATTTGATTCCCAATTTTCTTTTTTTTTTCTTTTTAAAGTTGTATGGCTTATTTAAATGTATTTTCTTGAAAGAAATTACCTTAAAGGTCTTATGACATGCTGCTTTTTGGATGCTTTTATATAGGCCTTAGTGGTCCCCTAATACTGTATCTGAAGTCTCTTTTATATAGGCCTTAGTGGTCCCCTAATACTGTATCTGAAGTCTCTTTTATATAGGCCTTAGTGGTCCCCTAATACTGTATCTGAAGTCTCTTTTATATAGGCCTTAGTGGTCCCCTAATACTGTATCTGAAGTCTCTTTTATATAGGCCTTAGTGGTCTCCTAATACTGTATCTGAAGTCTCTTTTATATAGGCCTTAGTGGTCCCCTAATATTGTAGGAAAGGGGAGGTAACCTTTCCCCTTATGACATCATAAGGGGCAGATTCCAGATCGGCCGATCTGAGCTTTCATTTTCTCAAAGGCAGAGCAGGATACCCAGGGCTCGGTTTACGCCCATCGCCGTTTCTAGCCACTGGGGGACCATAGACAGGCTGGGGGAACTCATATTAATGTTAAAAAACCTCATGAAGTGAAATTGTCATGCCATGGGACCTTTAAAAGACAAAAGGAAATGGAAGAACACGGCAGTGCAAATCACTAGATGAATGAGGATAACCCTTAAACCTGAAACCTGGTGGAAAACACCTGCTACCTTGCAGGATAATTAAAATGAAATCAGTTTTGAAAACAGTCTTCAGCAAAGTGTCACCTACCACAGCTAAGCATACTCACAGTTGTCACATATAAAGATTTAAATCCAACCATCACAGAAGAGGGACTTTAATTTGAGTCAGCTACTAAATGGCATGACCTCTTTGAGAACAAAGCTGCCTGGTTTGTTTTATGGTTTCAATATAATGGCCTCTAATACGTGAGTGAAAGCTGAAAAAGAAGCTAAATCACAATTTTAACTATAATGTAATTTCATTCTCAAGATAATCATTTAGAAATTAGAAATTATATATTTTGCCTATATTATAATCAGAGTATTTATTAATGATATGCTTTACCTTGGCCAGAAACCCTCCTGTGCTCGACAGAGGAGAGGGATAAATCTAGTTTGGTTTACTGCAGGTGGCTCCACTCAACTACTGCTTCACACTCTGCTGCTTTCCTCTTATTTCACTAATGCCCTCTCATGCTCTCTCCCTCTCCTGCTTCACCTTTTCCCTCTCTTTTAGCACTAACAAATGCTCACGATTCCTTGTTCTCTCCATCCCTTACTCCTACTCTCCATCGCTGCTGCTCACTTTCTCTTTCATTGTTTCAGTGTGCTTTACTGGGATTGAAGTTTGCAAGCCATATTGATAAAGATTTCCCTGGCCTTCTGTAGCAGCGAATCATCCAAACACATCTGATAATACAGCAGTAATAAAGAACGACTCAATGGGAAAAAAAACAATCATAGAAAATGATGAGAAGATATGGGAAATACAGAGACAAACATGTATGGATGAGCTGATTTCAGAGGCACTAATTGCCCCTTTTTTTTATAGTCGGCTGCAATATATTTTGCTCCTAATATTAAGCATTCACTGACTCGCTCTTTTCTACTCTGTTTGACTTGCCATTATACACTGATGTATTTCTAGCCTTGTTAAAGTACGCTTGCCAATGTTCATATGCACTGAGTAATTATCCATGGAAAACAAACAGTAACAGTTAAATTCATATTCATAGAATACAATATCTGTAATATTTTCGGCTAATAACTTTATGTTTCTAAAGCAAAGTAATTACACAATACGACTGTGTTAAAGTCAGTGAGTCGATTCATTATGTAGTGAGCTAAAACAGGGTATAACCCCATTGTGTGAACAAATGACATGGATGGTTTGTTTTATTGATGGCCAATTGAAGCATAGAAGGCATTATGACCTCCACCAATGTAACATTTAATTATTACAAGCTGACCCCCACGGGGCAACACAGCGCCAGGTTGTGTTAGATGTGGGGCAAAAGCTCAGGGCTAGAAAATAACTAATGCATTAGGAAATCCAGTCACAGTTAGGATACATGGAGTACAAAAGTCTAGTTGTATGCATGCACAACCAAAATACATTCATTTGCAGAATTAGTGAGTGATGCCACAACGTTATTTCCCTCTGTGTAGGTGGAGCTGTTTTACTTTTTCACCCTAAAAGCTGGACAAGAAATATCTTCTCCTCTGTTTCTGACTTTTAAAAATCCCATTGGATTGGTTATAGCTGTCAAAAACAGTCTCAAAAACCAGTCCTTACTGCGTACCTGTGGGAAGTCACCCCACTGTCAGCTTACTTCTCTCACTGTGCATCACAGTGAGCCTGTTTCATCATACAGCATATTTCAGCAGAGACACTATAGAGGCAGACAGCTGGTCTTGAGTGGCCAATTATGTCCGTTTATCTCCCTTGCAGGCACAGCTGCGATCAAATGGAATGAAGAAACAGGATCAAACAGCAGGGCTAAAAATCATTCTTCCGTTTCGTTCACTTCTTTTTGCAGCTTCCCTCTGCCTGTTTCTGTCTCTGTAACTTCCTCCCCCTGTACTTCCATCCCACCCTCCTGCCCCTCTCTCTCTCTCTCTCTCTTTATATATATATACACACTTCTTAGTCTCACTATGCTTTTCTTGCTCATCTCTCCGGAGACAGCAGAGCAGAGGCATCTGTAAAAGTTTACTGCTGAGGAAGCTTCATGCATAGCCTAGTGCTGAGCATGTGTGTGTGTGTGTGTGTGTGTGTGTGTGTGTGTGTGTGTGTGTGTGTGTGTGTGTGTGTGTGTGTGTGTGTGTGTGTGTGTGTGTGCTCCAGTGGTTCTCGAAGTACCAGCAGAGAGATCTCAAAAGGGAGCTTAAGGTAGTGGTAGTAATGGGTTAAAGCGGAACTACTTTGTTACGGGGAAAGATTGTGGTCATGGTTAAAAAAAGCGATGATGACTACTGCTAGGAGGCAGAAGAGAAACCCGGTCTCGTGATGTCGAAGTCAAACTCTTTGTGCATTTACCCCTGAATAGCACAACTTCTCTTCAAATGTGTGCTTTTCACAAGATCCTGACTCTATACTTCCTACATCAACTTTTAGATGTTAATCCAACCATCAAATGACCAGTTGTCATTTGTCTGGATAGGGTCGTCTCTGAAATACTATAGATTTTACAATCTCAGCAGTTATCAGTTATTTATGATAACCTAAGCACTTAGAGGTGACATCACCCATATCATCTGTTTGCAGTGGCAGGGCACATACTGTATCTTCTCAGATGAGAGGTGAAGTGTGATGTAAAGAATGCCTCCACTGTGCTCTCTGTATGCTGTTATTTTCCAAAACAACATTTGGCAGAAGGGCCACTCAATCCAAGTCATGAGACCTGCAAAAGCCCCAGCTAGCCTCCTGAATAAGCCCTAAATCAATAAAACCTAGAATGCAACCAACTTCCCCACAGCTTCCACTTTCTCAACTCAACCAACAAACCTCTTTTGTCAATTGTGTACACACAAATGTATCTCAAAGCAGAAAGTGGGCCTTGAGGTGAGTTTAAAAAAAATTATTCTCCCAAGTCCTCTGTCTTTTTTTTTTTCTTCTTCATAGATAGCTATTAGAAACCAGAGACACTGAGGGGGAAAAAACTGTTTTTGTTTGTTGCTTCTAAATCCATGAAGGTGATCACTGTGAAATCGTGTGGGCTATAAATGATATTTTCTTAAAGCTCATTTGGTTTATAAAACAACCGGTGATTCACGACATGGGGGTTTGTTTTAACCAACTAAAACTTCTCCATTCTGTGCAGCAGAGAAGATCGGTGCTTTAAAGAGTTTTCTAGTTTTCGCCCTTTGCTTAGAATTTGTTTATAGCCTACGCATAACAAAAAAACGTACAAAGACCTACGTTTAACTCATCAGACCAGACCAATGAGCGTACCCTTTTTGCCTTGCCACCTTTAATCGAGTGTAAATCGCACCGTTTATCACATCAGAATGCAGTCACAAACCCCATCGGTGCGCACGGACTGGGGAAGTGCAAGACGTCCGCAGCTTCGGACCTCCGTGAGTGTGGAGCGCCGGTGCTGGCCTCCGATAGACGGAGACAGGAGCCCGGTCACACTCACTGCCACCTCTTCACATAACCGGCAATAACATTTAAAAAGGGGTGCCCCGTTGCACGAAGCTGCAAGCATCGAGGTAAAAATCTTTCAAGGAATGTTATTAGACTTCATCATCGTGGCACCGCACGAGACAAACTACAACAAGCGCGATATGAACTCTACTGAGCAAGCTACCTACTGACCAAAGCTGGCACAGGCATTAGTCCCGGTAGGAATACTATGGAAACATTATAGTGATTTTTCATTACTGAACGGCTCTCCTGAGAGCATTCATTGATTAAGCTGCAGATTTTAAATGTACACAGCATGTTTAAGATGTTTTTCAAGAAGACAAAAATCAATATTGATACCAAGCCAGCATGCCTCAGTTATTATAGGACGGAGTGAAACCAGCAGTGGAGTGGGGCGATGAAAACGTTGCCGTTAATGAGAATACTACCGTTTATCTATTACAAAGTTGTCCGGATAGAAACGGGCGATATCAAGCATTAACCCTGATGCAAAATTAATTAAGGCTTGTGTTAGAGAAAAAAACAAACAACTGATTTAGTTCACGATGATGACTCATTACAAGTCGTTTACATACTTTTATTTCATTTTACTTTTCCACCTCTGGTGCCGACCGCGATATGAGGCAATGCTGCGTTAAAAGAAAACTGGACATCCTGTAGCTTATCTCCTTCCTACTGTGGACTAATCAGTGTCCCTCGACACTGTGGTTTTCAACGCATTATGTATAAGGAGGTAAAGGCGTAATGGAAAAATGCGTAATGATTTTGCTGTCCCTAAAATGTAATTTTTTCATTACGCATTCTGGCTTGACGTGGGAACACCACGTTTGAATACCGAAACACCCCATCTCTAATGTGTTTAATAGACTACATACTTGAGTGATGTGGATTGGGAACATGTTCTCTCAAAAAAGCGGTTAAATTTCCATTTAACACCTACGTGTGACTGTGATTTGAGCAGGCTGCAAAAGTGTCAAACTTACCTCCTTCCTCTGCTTTGACTGCTGAAGGCGAGAGAAAAGCCAGTAAACATCCACAAAGCCATATGAATAAATCCATCTTTTTCCCTCGGATGTGGAGAAAAAAACACCTATTCTCCTCCTCTGTGGTTTTATTTTGTTTATCTGAGATAACGCTGCAGTCCAAAGTCCACCTTTCCTCTCCTTTTTCACAGTTCTCTTTTTCTTTGAGGCGCAACACAAGTAGTGGCCAACATTCAACACAAATGCCGGGTTGCGTTCACTGGGCTCTCCAAGAATATCGCAAAGTTTGTGCACTATTTGTACGAGCTTTGTCCACGTGTGCTTCTTCTTTTAAAGATCTGAAGGATCTGAAATCTGCGCAATATCTACTCTAAACACATATTTAAAGCCTCAGAATCCATTGCTGTGCACACAGTCGGCAGCACCGTTTCCCAGTCAGTCACAACGCGCGTGGCAATATAAACCTCACTGACACTGTTGACAGTCAAAATCATAAATTTCAAACAAAGTAGAAATCACTGGTTAAAACCACCACGGACCAACAGAAATATTTGCCGAGGACTATTAAGTTTGGCATAACATGAACAAAGTGTTTCCTCTTCGTCTCGATAAAATATCCAAAAATCTTTTGCTCTGGTTCTTATTCCCAGTTGCGCATTTGCTTGGTAAAAGGACATATGATTTAAAAAGAAAAAAACATTTCCCCATCGACGATCCTCTTAATATACTGCCCCTATAACAGTCCGTTCTTGCGCAAAAGATAACACAAGATCTCCTGGAAGAGGCGGCTCCAGCGTTCGTGCGTAAAACTGATCGGGAGCAAATAAACGTGCAGCCTCTCCGCTCTCCTCCTGCAAACTGTGCTTTTCTTCGCTGACACTCTCTTCTATCCCCGCTCCTTCCCCTCTCTCTCGCTCTCTCTCTCTCTCTCTCTCTCTCTCTCTCTCCTTGACGCTCAAGATATGTCTCTCTCTCTCGCAGTCTCTCTCTCGTTCTCTCGCTCAGTGCGCTCCTTCCCCTCCGATCTCCGCCGGGTTTGTGACAGTGAGCAGGACTGCTCACTCAGTCCCCTGTCTCGGTGTGCGTGCACGCCGTGCGCGCGAGCGTGTATCGGATTACAGTAGGCACCTCGGCCCGCCTCCATATAGCCCCTCACTGATTAAAGAGCAGTTTCATCCCCCTCTCACTCTCTTCTCTCTCTCTCTCTCTCTCTCTCTCTCTCTCTCTCTCTCTCTCTCTCTCTTTTTGCCTCACCCTCTCTATCTGTCCCTCTGATTCATGTAGGCCCATACCAATTTTCTCCCAGTCGTTCTTCCATCCCCTCCGCTTTATTTCCTTTCTCTTTTTTAGATATTCCATCCTTTCCTCTTTTATTTCGTCTCTCTCTCTCTCTCTCTCTCTCTCTCTCTCTCTCTCTCTCTCTCTCTCTCTCTCTCTCTCCCTATTCTTCCCGCACCTTTCTTTCGGTTTCTAGTATTATATAGACTAGAGGGAGGTGGAAAGAAGAAAGGCAGAAAACAGGGCGACCCACAGCACAGCTTTATGAGCTTTGTAGTAGTGCTGGGAGCTTTCAAAGGAACCGGGTGCTGCTTTACAGCATTATGGCGGAAACACTGACCATGTACTGTATACTAACTAATGAAAATGGAACGGAATCTAATGAGTGACTTTGTCATCAATTACCAAAAATGCTTTACTAATGGTCTTTGATTAACTAACAACATCATTTTCTTTTCTGTGAAAAAGACAGATTTACTTGTCATGCAGAGCAGCCATTGTGGTAATGATGGTTGAGCTCTTGGATGCAAATATTCACACACACACACACACACACACACACACACACACACACACACACACACACACACACACACACACACACTTATCTGCAGGACAGGGGGGAAAAGCTGTTAACCAAGGGCACATGGGTCAGTAGCAAACAGAATCTAAATAAGGGAAGGAAGATACCGACAGCAATACAATACTGACACACACACACACACACACACACACACACACACACACACACACACACACACACACACACACACACACACACACACACACACACCATCGGGATTAAATGGCAAATAGCCAGGGGGGATAATCTCATGGGAAAAATGCATTTAACTTGGCTGAATTTCTGTCCACTTGCTGTCTAAAACTAGTATTTCCCTCTCTTTCTTTTCTGGTTCCTTCTCTCCCTCTCACTCTCTCTCACTAGTATAATACAGGGAGGATGTCAGTGGGAGGTGTGTTTTAGGGCCTGTACGACACCAAAGCTTGTGGTCTAAAAAACTAACCAAACCATGGCTCTCGCAGTGCCTTCCCATGACACACCCTGCACACATTCACACACAGATGCACACACATATAGGCCATAATGACACAGCTGAACTCCCCATTGACCGCTCAGTTAAAATCACGTTGTGTACTGAGTTATCTCGTGGGAAGGAAATCCCTTTCAAACCTCTTTTTCTTTCATGACAAGAAAGTCACACGATTGCACAGGCTTTTTTTCTTCTTCTTTTTTTACATCATGTGACAATTATTTACAGCCCCTTGAACTTTTCTGACACAAGTTTCTGTAAAACAAGGGAACAGCAACATGTGATTACTTATTTTCATAATCACAGTCCTGACCGAGGGAGGAAGGAAGGAAGCTTAATGAGCTATAATCTCATGTCCTGATCAGTTTTACTTTTACTGTAACATGCCTACAATTACCAGTAGGCAGGTGATTCACTGGTCTCAGTTCAGGACAGTGACACACAGGCGCAGATACACACCATCAAACTGTCACTCAGATGTTTCCTAACATCTCTGGAGGTCTGAAGATATTAAGTTCTTTTTCCATGACATGTCTGGGTGAGTGTAAGAGAGAGAGAGAGTAACAGTCACTCATTCCTTGGGTCCCTCTAGTCGTGTGACCCCTGTAACCTGTCCCTCTTACCCCGCTTGCTCCCCTCGTCCTGTGTCTTTCTACTGAAACTAAACCCACCCTGGCCCACTGGAATCTGTCAAGTGATGAGAGCATAGAGCAATCACATGCTAATATCAATATAACATTCCACCAAGCTGTTAGAAATGTCTCATTTTGACCAACAGAGATCAGGTAGACGCACCACTCTGTGAGTAATCTATCTGAGATGTTGAACAGCAAATTGCTGCTGGCACTGTTGGCACTGTTGTCCCATATTATGCTCATTTTCTGGTTCATACTTGTATTTTGGGTTTCTACTAGAACATGTTTACATGCTTTGATGTTCAAAAAACCACATTATTTTTCTTATACGGTCTGTCTGAATATAAATGTATTCACCCTCTGTCTGAAATGCTCCGTTTTAGTGTCTGTCTCTTTTTAAGCCCTCCTCCAGAAAAAGCCCAGTTTGCTCTGATTGCTCAATGTTTCCGGGTCTTCCACAACTGCACTCTTAGCCTCTCTGCAACGTCATTGAAGCCGGGGAATGACTGTAATGGCACTTTCAATATAGTATACGTAGTTGTGACATAACAACCGTACGGAAATCCTGACAGCTCATTTAAACTCACCGTTTCTGAATAAGGGCTGTGTGCATTTCTCTGTGGATTGAGCGTGTTGATACTTTAACTGTATGGAAGTCTCACTTTTTACAATATAGGACCTTGAAATCGTCAAACTTTTAGGAATGAAAAACAGCCTTTTTGTAACATAAGTTTTTGTAGTGGTGTTTAAAGATTAACATGTTTACGTTCTTTGACTCCACAGAGAGGCATTCAGTGTTTAAGAGAAGTGAAATAATTAAAATAGCGTAAGATTGTAGTTCAAGTTTTGCTTTCACATGGGAACAGAGCACGCTGAATGCAAAAAAAAAAAAAAAGTACGTTAAATCTTAGTATCCACAAGTTGGCAGAGAGACTTTGGACAGGAAGAGTCAGCCGTAACCTCTGAGAGTCATTCTGAATTCACACCAACCCACATGGACCATGCCTTCTGGACTTTCCCTTCACACATTCTTTCGTATAACTTGCAACAGTATGTTGTGAAACTAGGATATGCTAATCCATGACACCTTTTTCTGCTTGCCAAGCAGTGGACTGGGATTCCCAGAAGTCACAACTGAGAATCCATTTTAGGGAAATGGACAGAATTGCTGCTTGTGCTCACAGACAGTGTTTCTATCTGACTGGAAACTACCTGCAGAGTTCTTATGTCATAGCATGTTAAGATGAATTTGTAGGGCTATGTTTATGTGATGCCACTCTTTTCAAACATCTTAACTTGGCATTACAGTGATGCGTTTTGCCAGATTATGAAGCTGATATTATACTCATAGGTTGTATAGTCATCTCCTGATCGGCAGTCTTACTACTAACAGCTAGAAGTTTTATTTCTTCAAGTTTATTTCTTACCTGACACTACTGGGTTTAGTCATTGAATGGGAAAAAGTAAAACACAAATGCTTTCATATGAAAACGTATTCAAGTGCGTGTTGCAACAGAGCTGTGAAAGCAGTAGAGGGTAAGGTGATCCTTGTGCTGCGTCAGGGGAAGAACTTGTCTGCTGGCCTGACGACAAGCACTACTGGCTCTGTCCACACCTTGCCAACACACTGCATCCTCTATCACTCTCTCTGGTTCTGTTGATTTGATGAATCATTTTATGCATTCATTTCTTTCATTTCATTACTTTCTTGTTTTTTCGACACTATCTCTGTGTATCTGTCATTTTGCCATCTCTTCATTCATAAGTTTCCCTTCCTTGTTCACTCATACTTTTTTATTTTGTTTCTTTTGTTTTGTTTTACCCATTTTTTGTCCTTCTTTTCATTTCCTTTCCTTTTCTCTCTTCTCTCCACACATTGCCATTCTCCGCTCCCTTTTCCCCCTCTCTGTCCCTCCAGGGGCCACGTGGGATTCACTTTGGGGAGTTAAGCGATGCAGACCAACTGCCTTGAGACTTGAGACCCCCCACGCATAAACCTGTTTTTCTTTTTTGAAACGAAAAAAAAACTAAATCAGCAATATCAGTGTTTTTGTGAAGGTCTCCCCAAAGCAAATCTCCTCTAAAAGCCCCTCGAAATAAGGTCAGCCCAGGCCATTGGAAACACACCACAAACCAGTAAGATCCTCTATTTGACCCAATTCTAAAAAAAACATGTTGATACTAAATTGAAAATCAACTTAAAAACTACTGTAGAAAAAAACCTTCAAATCTAAGATCCACTTTGAACTTATATTGCAAGTAACCTCCAATCAAATCTTCACAAATAGAAGCGGTGTTATTTTAAACACGAGGAGTCTTTGCAGGAAGTCACTGCTTGCTTTCCCCTTGTTTACCACAATATCAGTTTCTAAGGATTCCTGTAATTATAATGTCAGGCATATGAAATGATGGTTCAGCAGCCAGCTAGGGATAAAATTAAAATGAAATGTGACATAATAAAATCATTAACATATTTGCAACTTGTGCTGCCCTCTGCAAATATGGTTTCTGTATTTTGGAGACGGTCCTCCCCTGAGAATGGCGTACATAAGTCGTTTGTTCAAGTAGCAATTACGAGTCATATTTCCGTTTATAGTGGCAACGCCCTCTAGTGGCTGTAGTAATTATGACGGAAGCAAGCAAGAAGTAAACAGACAGAGGGCTCTATCATGCACCCGGCACAGTGCAGCACAAAGCCTGACGCAAGTGTCTTTGCTAGTTTAAGACTGACGCAGTTGTCAATTTCCCATCCAGCGCCCGCGTCGTTTAAATAGCAAATGTACCTGCGCCCATCTTTGCGCTCATGGGCGTGCTGGTCTTACAGGGAGGTGTGTTCAGGTGAATTCTTGGCGTATTGCTATCTTGAGGCAGCGGGAAGTGATCGCGCCATTGACCAACAAAAACCTGGTCTAAAGTCAATAGCGCAGCATTTCATTAGCATTTTATTTCATTATTTCATATTTCAAGCGCACACTACGCTTGTTACACACACACTACGCTTGTTACACACACACAGGGAAGCGCAGCAGCACACAAACAAAAGCAAAAGATTACAAATACAAATATTACGTTACCAATCCGCCATCATAATAGCAATGCGCCAAGGTACTTGCTTACTTACTTATAAGCGTAACCGGAAGTGAAGTAACGTAACAAATGTCAATCATTTTACGTTGACATGCAAAACCGCGACCGTTATGGAAAACGCTCCTGTGGGTCGTATTAGAGGGAAGAAATAAACAACCTATATCGTTGCATGTTTTGGAGGACTTGTTGGTGTTTTGTTGACCGTTTTTAACACCTTTAGAACACTACAAAATAATATCAAAATACTCCATGCTGTACACTTTGTTTTGATGTTAACAAAGTGCATGTGTGAATGTGTGTGTCTGTATGTGCATGCATCAATTCAGGCTGCAATGAGGCTCAGTAATGTTAGGACATCCAAAGTAATCACCAAGATGTTACCAGTCTGCAGAGCTTTCTCCCGATCCTCCTGATTACCACTTTACTGCCTCTTTCCTCCCCCAATTCATCTTTGAGGTTAATGGCACATAGAGAATGTAGTGATCTCAGAGGGACCAATGGCTCTGCATTCATCAACCTCTCCTCACTTCTGCGCATATGCGTGTGTGCCTAGGAATAAATGTTTGTGTATGTGTCTGCATGCTGGAGAGTTAAAAGATGTCTTTCTGAGTGCATAGTTGGAAGCTCTCTTCTGTATATTCATTTTTTTTTTTTTTAACCTGCACATAAGTGTGTGTAGTGTCAACCTGTTGGCACCTCCAGACTCCAGGGATGTTGCTGTGGCTGTATTCCGTCCAGTTTTTCACCACTGTCCAATTTCCTGTTCAAGATCTCTCCCAGCTCACAAATCATGTTTCCTCTTCTCTCCTAGTGTCATAAACTTAGAGCAAATGCAGAGTTAGACATGTCTAATCATTGGAAAAACAATATTCTACTTAATAGCAAACCCCCTATACAACGACAAAATAAAAACATTCACTCTTCACCTGACCCACAGCTATCAAAGTGTCTCACGAACAGACACATTCACGCACAGAGAGTAAATATTTATGTTTGCATACATCACCCATGGACTGGCCATATTTATCTGTAGTGCAGCAGATATTTCATCTACGGTGTGGGTACACAAGCACTGAAAACACTCGGCAATGGAAACACACACACAACACACATACACACTCCCTGTGGCCTCATCAATAAGCCATATTACTGAGCAGGTCTTACGGGAAGCCACAGTAAATTAGCGTGTCAACAGTTAACATGGGCTGCACTGACACACTCATTTACTGCTGGAGCAGAGCGGAGACATGCTACAGACAAAAAACACACACACACACACACAAACACACACACACACACACACACACACACACAGTAGCAGAGTACAGATATAGACAAACAGATCTGACACATACACACATGGAGCTGACAACATACATATATGTTCCGGTGTTACCCTGCTGTGTGTTTACGTGTGCATGAGTGTGGATATTTGTTTCTATCCTACGATGTCCATGTGTGCATTTCTGTGTGGGTGCACAACTAAGTGGTGATAATCACAGTACAGCCGGTGGAGACTGCAGGGAGTCCACTCAGCTATTAGCAAGGACACAGAGATGCTAGAGAGAGACAAATATATACACAGCCACAAATACACACACACACACACACACACACACACACACACACAAACAAGCACAGGCGTTCACTGATACATGGATACATACAAACAAGCAGTGTACAGGCATCGCAGTGCGCTGTCAGAGCCGAGCAGTCGGTGAAAAATGTTTGCTCTTTCTAATAACTTTATTGTCCAGCTTTCTCTCTTATCTCTCCATAGCTTCTGTATGTCTCGTTTCCCTTTTGTTCTCTCTATCATCAAACTAGCTTTACCTTTTTCTCTTTACTTCCCTCTCTTTTACACTTCTGGTTTTTCTTTCAGCCTCTTTTATCCTGTACCATTTTCTTGCCTCTGTCTGACTTTCTCATTTACTGCTTTCTACTACCGTATTTTTTTCCTTGCCCTCCCCCCCGTCTCTCTCTCTCTCTCTCTCGCTGTGTCTTCTCTCTCTTTCTCTCTGTGTGGTCGTAGATAAGGATGTCCTCTCTGGATGTTCGACTCTGCTGGTAGCGCAGCATCAGCAGCAGTAGTTAGCAGCAGCAGTTAGCAGCTTAGTGTTCCTCAGTGGGGAAATGACAGGTGCTGCAAAGATGGCAAACTGACTTTGTAACTAGTCGTCTAAGGCTTGTAATTGAAATGTTACTGCTACTTTTGGAGTAGGTATCAAAGTGATATCAAAGTCTTTTTCAAATGGACTGCAATTAAAGGTCCCATATCATGCTCATTTTCAGGTTCATACTTGTATTTTAGGTTTCTACTAGAACATGTTTACATGCTTTAATGTTAAAAAAAAACAGTATTTAATAGCATTATTATTAATTAGCATTATTAAATAGCACCTTGAGCTACTTTATAATAAAAAAGACATGGAAATCTCACTTTTTACAATATATATTTGAACGTGGGCTCATAACTTACTGTAGGCTAAGGGTTACATATCTTTAAAACTAGTTGTTGAATTTGATGTATGCTCTCACAGCTGTTGTTTGACACATTTAGAAATGAAATGGCTTTTAGCTGAACAGTAATTATAAGTCTAAAAGATGAATGGCCATTGAGCTTTGTTGTTGAAATTACCTTTTTAAGAGTTGCAGCTGGAATTTTCTTTGCTTATGTTTCTTTGGTAAAGAAAATTTTTTATACTGAATGTGTTTCATGCAAAGCGGTCACTGCTGATGTTTTTGCGCTGCACTTTATGGAGATAACTTTCAGTTTGTGTGACCACTATGTCAGGTCCTTTCCTTTTGAATTTGTGATGACGTTGAAGGATAAATATAAGAAATATGAGTAGTGAAAAGGTTATTGTTATGTTTAAACAGCCTTTATTTTTTGTAACTTTCCAACAGTCAGTATAGCCTACTTTCTTTAGCGATTGGCCAGGTGTGCAGAGGTGTAAAAATGGACAGAGCTGTACTCTCCACTTTCATCATATTTCTTCTACTGTTGCTTTCAATGTGAATTGCTAAACCACAGCGATCACCTTGGTGTTAGCTGCGATTAGAGGCATTGGGCTTTCACAGGAGAGGTGGAAGTGTAACTGAAATCAGGATCAAGTTCTGAACATCTGGGGCAGATAAGTGCACACTGACGGGCTTTTCTTTTCATCACCACTCCATATTATTGAATTGAACTTTGTAATATTTTATTTCCTGCAGCCTGATCATTGATCTCTTGTCCTTCTAGACTAGACTAAGACTAAGACTAATTTATTTACTAATTTAAACACTTATAAAAGCCCTTCTCCATCCCCAGCTTTTTGTTCCACCTTGAAGGTCAGCTTATCTAAGAAAGTATGTCCACCTCGACTCTTTTAACACAGTGGATGGTTTGTTGTCCCACCTTGTTTTATTTGACCACTTTAATCGAACACAGGACTCTTAAAGTGGCAAACAGCAGAAGGTTTCTGAAACTGGGTGGAGCTGTAGTTATTTAAGGTTTTTATGATCCTAGCAGAAAAAAAAACCTTTTGCACATTGGAAATACACAGACACTAAGTGAGAGCATCACTGATTACAGGGATTTCTTTTTTCCTCTTACTCTTCACTCTTTTATTATTCTAACTTCAGATCAGTTCATTAGTCACACCATTTTTCTCTATTTAAGGCACCAGCAATAGGATTTCAGTAATTGGAACTAACTGTACTTTAGTGTATGGGAAACACACACGCACACATACGCATACACGCACTCACGTTTTCACGACCCACTACCTTCCAATTGCAGACAGTACAGTCATATGTATGGTGGTATTGTTAAAGAGAAACAAAAGACAGACCTGTTTATGGGCAAGTCACTCAACTGTAACACTGGGAGTACAGTGAAGCATGGGTCACTGGTCACCAGTATGTAGTACAAACATAAACACACACACACACACACACACACACACACACACACACACACATACTTTCAATGACGGGATGGAGAGCATCTTCACATCATTCCCTGTTAATAATGACATTATCAATAACAACAGCCTCAGGGACATGTGTGAGTGTGTCTGGCTGTTTGAGGAGTGGATCCCTCGGGCTGTGGAAAGCACAATAACAGTGGTTCTTTTGCCTCGGAATCCCTTGTTGTCTTAGATGACACAAAGTGATAGGATTATCAGTAATGGCTTAATCACACCCACGGCACCAACACCCACACAAACACACACACCAAATGCGGAGAC
>NC_135865.1:8399410-8426910 GCF_031162955.1 Sander vitreus
AGTGAAGAATTGCTTCTGCAGGGGGTGTTTAGTAGTCACTTAGTCTTACAGCTGGTCAGTTAGCCAGTCAATAAGTCAAGCATATAGTCAAATAGTCATTGTCCAAACCAGGTGGCCAGGCAGTCAGTTCTGTAATTCAGTCTACAAGGTGCCATTTAATTAGCAAGTCTTATAAGAAAAGAAAGAGATAAAGGGGGAGAGAAAACAAGAGGAAGCAACTTTCCAGTAAAGCTAAATGCTACAAAACTCACAGAAACCTTCTCACAAAGGAAAATCTTTTTGTAACTTATGAGACCCTGTTGAGGAGTGTTACCAATACAACAAAGACACCAAAAACATACATTACCATACAGACCAATTTTTCTCCTGCTGAAACAATGGCTAAACCCAGATCCTAATAAACACAGTTGGTCTCTTGGTGTGACCCCCTACTGCTGCCCCACTTCATCAAGACTAATGGGTTGTGACTACTGAAGACACACACACACACACACACGCACACACACACACACACACACACACACACACACACACACACACACACACACACACACGCACAAGCATACCATTGCTGTGAGAAAATGCTAAAACACTGGGCTGATCTATCTGTCTCAATAACCTCTGTGGCCTCTATAACCGTTATATTTAGGTGAGCAGTGGTATAGTCAAAGCAATGGAACCCAGACCCAGAAATTAATTAATGGAAAAGTTGTTCATCCTATTCATCCATCTTGCCATTTGTCATGTTTTCAGTGGCAATAATGGAAGCAGAACAAACACAATTTCATCACCAACTGCGTCTCTCAAATCCTATGACCCTTCTATACATGCTGGAAGATGTAGTCCCTCTGCTGGGTTTATACTCTGACATGTTCTCTCTGTCAGTTGTACTGCTAAGCCTCCAAACAAAAACACTACAGCCACAAGAAAAGTACATAAATAGTGTATAAAGTATATAAATGTGGGAGCGTGAGTATGGATAAGTGTCGCTTGCAGAGGAAACTAACAGTCTTGTTTGCTTACACAAACAGTCTGGAGTATAGACTAATCACTAAGATTATTGAGAACATGGATTTGTGGTAAAGCTCTCTCTTCAGCAACAGATTCCATTACAGCGCTTTTATGAATAGAAAGGCTGCAACTATTAAGGTGCTGACACACTAGGCAGGCAGCGGTAATCTATTCATCATTCTAAAATAGAAACCAGATATACAACCCATTGCTATTAGTCTGGCTATCACTAGCCCAAGCTCAATCTTT
The DNA here is from genome assembly GCF_031162955.1 of Sander vitreus. NCBI lineage: Eukaryota > Metazoa > Chordata > Actinopteri > Perciformes > Percidae > Sander > Sander vitreus. The sequence continues at coordinate 8,400,671 of NC_135865.1, forward strand.
TAAGATTGAACATTAGTCTGGGGAGTCTGCTCTGCATTTTCTACTGCACAAGAGGCGTGATCAACGGGAGTAGTTCAAATGACTTGGGACGCAATTGGATAGTCCTTCAACCAATCAGACCAACGATCCGGGTGAAGTAGCAGCAACAGCGGCATCAATGGGTTACTGCGCTTTGGTGGCCGCTATGTTGTGTGTAATCTCATAAGATTTATTTTCTTTGATCTTCCATTTTATTATGCTATCTATTATACTGCTATCTTATGTTAATATACCTATTAACACAAGTATAAAAGCGGTGATAGTGGTAATCAACAAGTCTGAGTGTTCTAACTTTGACCCAGCTCTTTTACAGTAATAGTGAATGGTAGGGGGCTGTCGTTCCAGTGAGGCTCCCACCTGTAGCAAAGGAGAGCCTCTTCCTCATGCTGAGAAGCAGCCAAACACTCTCTCGCTCCCCGCCCAAGCTAACCAGCTCCGTTTTTAAGAACCTCGCCCTGCAACCCACTAACGTCTAATCTTCTTACAGCATGTAAACGGCACCCACCACTCAGAAATGAGTGCACGATAATGGTATGCTTGGCAGGGTAGGAGCCCCGTAATGTATACCGAGTGCCTCTCCCCAGAACCGGGTGTGGACTCGGCTCAGGCTCTTTCCCAATCAGTCACAAAGTTTCATTCGGCACAGGTATGGCAACTTTCTCTAATGAGCCTCCATAGATCCCATCCTAGTTTTGAAAAATGGTCAGCAGACATAAGCAGTAAGTACAGGTACTCAAGTGCTGTTTTTTTTATTGAATTTTGAGGTACATCTGAGTATTACCATTTTATGCTTCTTTATACTTCTAATCCACTAAATCTCCCAGGACTATATTGTAATTTTTACTTCACTACATTTCAGCTTTAGTTACTATACAGATTCAGATTATTAATACTAATAATCAACAACAAACAATCCTATTCACTTGAATGAGAAAGGGTGTCCACACTTTTGACTGGTACTATATATGATTCTTAAATTCTGCATAATGAGTACTTTTACTTTTGGTATAATTTTGAATGCAGTACTATTACTCGTAACAGAGTACAGCAAAGTACTTCTTCCACCAATGGTGATGAAATACATGATTCAAATATTTAGAATATGTTTAAAATTTTGTATCGTATATTAACTTTAAGATCAACAGCTTGCTTGGCAGCGTATTCTTCACCTATCTACAGTAGTGTGATGTGTGTGTGTGTGTGTGTGTGTGTTTTCAACAACCGTGTACAATTCTACAATCACGTTGTAAAAGATACCATTAAGAAGAGTGGAGTTTATGTCTAACAAGGTTACAAATCATAATCAATATTGATTATTGTTCCTTTTAGGTTTAGAAAAACTGGGCACACACCAAAGCAAATTGATTTAATCTAAAAATGTTGTTTTTTAATCATGTTGTCTTTATGTTTTGTCAACACGACTAATTAGGTATAAGAATCAGAGCAGCACACTTAAATGAGTTGAAATGAAATGTATTGAACGTAATTGATTTAAATGGAATTGAATTTAAATAGATTGAAATGAAGTGACTGAATTGGGAGAGAGAGGGAAATAAGCCATCCACAGGTGATGAAGAGCGAGTGTGTGCGTGTCAGTTAATGTATTGTTAGGCTAATTTGGCCAACAGCCGCCTGCAGAGACACATTGTTTCATTTCAATATCAAAAGGCTGTGAAGGAAAGCTTTTCAAATGGCACACTAATTGTTGTAATGGTCTGTTCTTCTGCACCTCTCCTGCGCTCGCTCTCTCCTCTCCCCTTTTACAACCTCCCTCTACTCCTTTCACACTGTATTATAATGACCTGCTCACATCTTCCTTTCTTTCTCTTGTTCCACGCACACATGAGCACAGATCTGTGAGTGACAGTTTAATGAGAAGTGCTTTTCCATTAAACAGTCAAAAGGAGAGAATGCATCAATTAACACCCTCTTACAAACAACACTCATTTCTAGATGGGTAAGATTGTATGTGTTTGAATTAGACATACAAACACACAGCAAATGATGTATAGCCATATTGATGAAATCAGTCACTAGCCAATGCATTTGTCCCACCCATATACTTTATATTTCTTTCACTCTCTTTCAAAAATTAAAAGTCAGCCTTATAGACACATTCTGGTAAATTAAATTGTTAGTGATTCTCATTGCAAAGCACCCCCCCCAACAATTTATACCTTTTGGTGTCCTTCAATTACAATCTTCACTTTTTATTTAATTTTTTCACCCTGTTGTGCTTCCTCTGAGTATATCTACAGGAATTAGAACAGACCGATACTTTTCCACATATTCTGTTTATTTCTGGAACACAGCTCAGAACATTGCCAAGCAACTACAGTTGCAGCAGCGTGAGTTATATATACTGCAGTTGTGTGAACCAGTGGTGTAAGTATGTACTTACGGGGGTGTATGTACTGTATGTGTGTGTGTAAGCGTCATTTAAACAATGGAAATGCATGAATTCTAGTCAAGATTGTTTAGCTTCCAAAGAGACCAAAGCTGCAATTCTAAAATACATACAGTAAGTGTAAATGAAATTATGTACAGTAAGGCGTCCTGGGTTTGAATATTCACCAGACATTCATACTATAACTTCAACAAGTCTTAAAACAAGTTGATACAGAATATGCTCCAACCCATACGACAACATAAAATATCATATTTTGGTTAAAATAAGTAAGTTTGTTACATACTTACGTATGTTACATAGTGTAATGTACGTTTACTTTTGGTTTCACATGGGACATGAACAGTGGTCTCCTGGTTTAAAATCCTGTTTGTTTGACCCATCCATCCACCCCAACCTCCTCCTAACGCAGACTTTGACGCTCTTTATATTAAGTCATATGAGTTCCTCCTTTGCTCCCATCATAATTATTATGGCCACTAAAGGTCTCACAAGACTGAATGATGAACCATTCGTACATACTATAGCTACGAAAAGTAATGCACTGTAATTTGTATGTATTCCACGTATTTTTTGCTGTACGCACTACATTGACTGTGCAAATGGAGGCGGTTGGGGTGGATGGGTGGGTAATACAACTTGGGCTTCCAAGCAGGGGAAGCAGAGTTCGTGTCCCGAGGAAAACACAACGTTTTGTGAGTTTCCGTGTCCCGGGAGTACTACTTAAGGGGACCGGTGTTTTAATCCAAACTACAATCTTTTTAACTCGTAGTTTTGGTGCCTAAACTATGAGCCACTTGCATATTTTACCAGCATTTGGCTAGTAGATGGTGCTAATTTGGAACCCTGGTTGCAACGCTATTGCAGTGGCAAAACCTGGCTGCAGACAGATATAAACACCTGGCAAAGTACTCAAAACTGTAACCATAAAAATTTAATACATTGAAGATTCTGTATTGGTATTTTTGTGTTGACCACAAACTTTTAATGATCTGAAAACACTAATGAGCAGAAAGCTTTGACAGTATCAATTTCCCTTTCAACTTTATTCACATTACTGTGGCATGGCCTCAGTCTGGATTCAAAAAAGCAGAAAATACCCCCTCTTTCTTTTGTGGTTTGGTTTTAATTTTTTCTGGGTCTTTTCCCGGTGTACACATCCACATTAAAAGCAATTAATTCACCTATAATCAGCTTAATGAACAACAACACACACACACACAAGCACAGGAGCTTGAAGCAATTTCCATGGCAACACATCTAAGTGAAAACAATATAAAACAATTGTCTATGAATCTTTTCACACACATGTGAACACACAGATACTGTGTGCACCAGGCTACATCTACATAAGGTGGTCCAATTTTTTAAAATGCAGTTTTTGGGTCAACATGAAACATCAGTGTTTCCAGGTTGAGTTCTAGAGACCTGCCTACAGTGGAGAACGGCTAAATCTCTCGTTGTCTCTTTGCTAAGTCTTTGTCTGTCAAATAAAAAATGGGCATCACAGCCAATGTCTAGCCAGGAGTGGGAGGGACACAGCTCATAAATAGTACAAGTTAACTACTAGTCATCTCAAAGATGCTGCACTGTGGTGATAAAATCGTTATTTCATGAGATAATGATAACAGAGAACATTAGAAGACACAGAAAGTTCAAACTTTCTGGTAGGTGACAAAAACGCTGACTTAGTGAGGACGGAGGGCTGAAACGGAAAGAAAAACATTTTTATATCTAACTGACTTCATGTGAGCATACTCACACAGACTCACACATGGGTGGCAGCAGCATAATGCCTCACCAATTAAGAAACGTTAGCAGTCAAAGAGTAGCAATTTATGTCCAAAGAATCAAGACAGTTCACACTCCGTATCGCCTCCAAACAATTCACCCGCGGTGACTATGACACACCACATGATCAGAGCTGATAGCGAGTCCTCTTGGATCTACTCGAGTGTTAGACATATTGGCACACAGACCTGAGACCTGCAGCAATAGAACAGCTTCCTACCTGGACCCAATTAGACTGAATATAATTTGGTCCTGGTTTGAGTCTCAGTTACCAGGAGTGGATCCATGAAAACCTTACACCTAATTATACACTGTGAAATTCAATTCAATACAAACACTTGCAAACTGACTTATGAATATAATGGACTTTTCCCCCCACATTTTACCTTTTGGGTGGCAGTAGCTCAGTTCTTGGGGACTTGGCTTGGGAACCAGAAGGTTGGCACTTCAACTCCCTGCACGGACCAAGTACGGAGTGGGGAGTAGTAGCGGAAGAGGTGCCAGTTAGCCTCCTGGGCACTGCCGAGGTGCCCTTGAGCAAGGCACAGAACCCCCAACTGCTTGGGGCGCCATCCTGTGAGGCAGCCCCCTCGCCCTGACATCTCTCCATACATAATGCATGTGTATAGGTCCTGTTTGTGCATGTGTGTATTTGGGCCTGTGTGCATGTGTAGGGTTCTTTCGTTAAGCCACTTCACAGAACAGCCGGTCCATGTTGCTGGATGGAGTTTGTAACTGAGAGGGAAAGAAGAATGAGGCTGTGTGTGTGTGTGTGTGTGTGTGTGTGTGTGTGTGTGTGTGTGTGTGTGTGTGTGTGTGTGTGTGTGTGTGTGTGTGTGAGAGAGAGAGAGAAGGGTAAGCGACTCTCAAAGACGACATTCAATCTTTGAGGCAGTGTTTTTTCTCGTGTGTGTGTGTGTGTGTGTGTGTGTGTGTGTGTGTGTGTGTGTGTGTGTGTGTTTTGAGAGGAAGCAAGATAAGAGGCGCCACTACAAGCTTCCTTACTCTCACACACTCTGTTGCTTGTTTATTAAACAGGGTCACGTTTTTGTGTGTTTGTGGTGTCGGAGTTTGTGTGTGTGCAGTCTGAGCGTATGACATCCTGGAACAGAGTGGGAGGACAGACAGAGGACAGTGAGGTGGAGAAGTCACTTGGGTGTCAAAATGACAAAAGGAAGGAGGAGACGAGAAAGATGGCGAGAGGAAGTAAGTGTGTGTGTGAGACAAACAATCCCTGATCTCTCTCTTTATTTCCCAACTTCTCTAAGAAACGGGGCTTTCCTGTCATGTTGACTGCTGGAACAGTCTCCACTCGTCCAGCCCTCTGACCCAACCTTTTTATTTGGTTTGGAAAGAGACACACACACACACACGCACACACACACACACACACACACACACACACACACACACACACACACACACACACACACACACACACACACACACACACACTACTACAACAACAACCAGTTAAACAAGTAACTTCATGGCACAAACACATGACCAAGATAAAACAATAATTTTGTTTTGAGTTTTACTTTTGAGAATAACTGGATTGAAAAAGAAGAGAAGGTTACTGGGGAAGTGGGAAAAGGAGGACAGAGAGAACATTTATAATCCAGCCAACATACATTTGCAGTATTCAACATATTTTTACACAATTTAGAAGTCAAAATCAGCCATTTAAAACATTAAACAATAACAGTTGTCAACAACTAATACTAGGTACTGTTTGTTTTGGCAGAAACTGAGCATGGCTGAACTGCAGCTGCTGGTTTAACTACTGAAATAGCTGATTTTGTTTTAAATGTTTTGGCTTCGTTCAAAGTGTGTTTACAGGCTTTGGCAGAAAATCAAACAGATAGGCAGCGGGGTCAGTAAAAGAACACTTTTCATTCAACTACTATTTTCTTCCAACACACACACACACACTCTTAAGAACACAGTTAAATTGCTATTTTCACTTGTGTTGGACCGATTGAAAACAGTGTAAACAGTGTGAGTGCTGCTTCACTCGTTTCTGTCTATCCAACTGTCCAAATGACTTTTATTGACTTCTATTTTATCACTGTTGAAGAAAACAGCAATGAACCTTACATTCCTGGTACTGTTCTTGTATCCAGAAAGAGCCAAAGGGATGTCTTTAACAGATATTTGCAGACCATAGTAAAACGTAGTGATATAAACATGTTTAAAAAGCAGGGTGACTCCTGCTCTTTCTCAAAAGGAAACTCACTGCCATTGTAATCCTTTGAAAAGGTACTCCAACAGTCCATTAGGTAAGGGGACTTGCCAAGTACAGACTAAAGAATAATCTAAATCAAAGCAGCAGAGGCCAACATATCCTGACTGTAAGGGCCGGACTATGCCAGAGAAGAACTAGTTCATATGACATGTTGTCCGACCATGTTGGAAATCAAAAAGTGTTTCCAGTTGTTCCAAACTGGAAGGCGGAGTGAAAAGTCATATAGAGGGGAGACACCGTTCAATATCGTTTAAATATGGGGGATACAATTCCAACTCTCTCCTCACTCGAGATACAGGTCCCAAAGGACGGGTATAGTAAATATTAATAATAATAATTTCAGACAACAATATACCAGACACATGTACTAAGAGTATGTAGCGTATGAATGTGAAGGAAGCTTGAATCATTGTATTTAGGAATGCAGGAAAATAAGTAAAACATGTGATGGACAGAACCACCTGGTCCCTCTTAAACCTAAGACTTACATTTTGAACTTGTACTTTTCAAACTTCAAACAAGGAAAGAGGAAGAGGCCTAGATGTGCAGTGGTGGAGTGTAACTAAGTACAAGAACTGTAATTAAGTACACATTTGAGGTACTTGTACTTTACTTGAGTCTTTTCTTTTCATGCTACTTTCTACTTCTACAAAACACATGTAGTTTATAAAATACAATATTTTATACTAAATACACTACTACCCAACAATATAACGGCCTACAAGTCCATCTGAAATGATTAGCCGATTAAACACTTAGTTGATCGACAGAACAGTTTTGATCATTTCCACAGTGCCTAAATTGTGAGGACTTTTCTGCATAGAGTACTTTTACTTTTAATACTTTATGTATATTTTCCTCGATTTAAGAAACATTTTCAATACAGGACTTTTACTTGTAAAAGAGTATTTTTACAGTGTGGTATAGTACTTTTACTTAAGTAAAAGAATACTTCTTCCACCACTGGTGATGTGTATCTTACACGCCAAATGGCTAATTGCTCTTTATTGGAAGAAAACAAGTAGACTAAGTATTAAAGAATGAATTAACAAAATTACATCGAGAAGAATTGAGAAGATACATAATAACTGAGAGGGAAAGAAGAATAATTGAGAAATATACAAAATGTGTTTTTAAAACCTTTTATTACATTCCTTAGAAATGAAAGAGTTGGAGATACCTAAGAGAGATGTGGATCCCAGGAAGACTCATCCACTTTGTGGAAGGTAATGGGGTCCAAGTAAAAAAGTAGAGAACACCCTAAGGCCAGCTACACACTGCGTGACGCGAGCGTGGTGTTTCTGTTGCGTGTCAGTTGCGTGGCAACTGCGTGGTGTTTTCTATGTCTTTGCACACCAGAAACGTGTCTGACGCGGCGCTGCTGCTGCTAGCCTTGTCTGTACACATGTATGTTTCCCATTGATAAAATGAAATAATATATACTGATTTGATTATAGCAAAGACAACGTCGGCAGTATTGAAGGCAAAATAGGCTACAGAATATTTTGTTCTGTATTGACAGGTGCAATATTTGAAAATCGATAATTATTATTATTTATTCTTTTTAATTACATTTATATCTGCATTTATGTCAAAACCTAGAGACTTTCAAACATCAAAATGTCATTTATTAATATGTATTTGTGTCAAAATGACATATAAACATTTTTTCCTATTCTATTTTGCCTGGAAACATTTCCAACACGCTTGCGTGTCGCGTGAAAAATAGGCGTCGGTTCTATTTCTAGCATGTACGCGTTTTCGGCGCGGCTCGAGCCTCACCTGAGACGTGCGTGTCACGCAGGCAGTGTGTAAGCTCCAACCTGTTAACATGGGAGCCGAAATAAAAACGGACACGCCACGCAGCTGACACGCTCACGCCACGCAGGCAGTGTGCAGGAGCCCTAACATAAGGCAACAATCTTATAGTTTCTTAAGTATCTCTTTTGATACAGGAATGGCATTGAGAGTACTACATACCTACCTAATCATCTTTTGTTAGTAATACGTTATTGTTAGTGTAATGCTTTCATTATGTGTTATTGGGATGGGTCTGGGCAAGTGGAAAACTAATAAACATTGTTTAGAAAAAAAGAATGGGGATAAAGGTGCACATTTTTAGGACAGTCTCCACTGGAAGACAAAGTGACAGCAATAGCTGTGTCAAGAATGAAAAGAAAGAGTGAAAAAAAAGCCAATCATGTGCCAATCATGTCGTGAAGTGGATTGCTGGTTTCAGAAAGTTACAGAACTGGCTGGATACAGTACCCCCTAATCTTACGTCATATTTCTACTGGCAGCTTAACTGTGACGAGTAAAGTCACCTTTCTATGGGAAATTGGTTTGAGCCCCCTTTGAAGTGAGTGGCTGAAATCTTGACAATATCAAACCATTTGCTAATAAATTCAATTCTACATTTGGACAACTAGTCAATATTTATTACTGACTGAAAAGTAATTCATTGTTATATAACCTCCATTAAAACAACCACCTGAAAAGCAAAGGAAGAGAAATTTTTTTTCTTCTTCTTTTTGGTGAAAACAGTACAGGCACCTTTCTGCAGCTCATTAAAGCTAAAATGCCAAAAATAATTTTAAATCTAAATCATCATTAGGGTTCAGCCAAAGTAAATGCATGTTTACTGTAAACTGGAGCTCAGTGTAGAGCACAGAGCAGAAACAGCTGAGAGAGATTAGGCAGAGTGGCTGGAGAAGAATGGCTCATTACTGTGTGTGTGTGTGTGTGTGTGTGTGTGTGTGTGTGTGTGTGTGTGTGTGTGTGTGTGTGTGTGTGTGTGTGTGTGTGTGTGTGTGTGTGTGTGTGTGTGTGTGTGTGTGTGTGTGTGTGTGTGTGTGTGTGTGTGTGTTTGTCTGTTTGTGTGTGTGTTTATAATTATTATTCATGTGGAGTTGCTATGATACAACGAAGCCAGCTGGGGAGCAAGTGCTGCGCTCAACCTTTGTTGCCCTTCCTCATTTATTAAACACACACAGAAATGCATGCAAGCAAGCAAGACCCCAAACACACAAATTAGACAACTCTGTCTACCTATCTATCTACCCGAGCAACACAAACACACAACCCTTCTTACCCTCACTCATGTTAACATTCAGTTCAGAGTAGCAGGCTTAGTAAGTGGCTTTCTTTCCACCTACACACAGCTTGCTAAGGCGGAGGGCATCTAAAACACTGGTGCACCACAATGTAAAGCAATGCCAACTACAAAGCAACATAGGAAGGAATGCATATGTGATCATTCATGTTATTCAACACCTTCCTGACAGTTGATGTCCAGAAGGTGTAGCATTTAAGGATCTCTCTATAATGTAAATCAAAACAGGATAAGATGATTTTTTTCTGCGAACAGCAGAGAGGAAAGAGATGAACTGAGAAAAAAAAGTGACAGAGACGTTGTGTTTGAAAGATTTGGACCTTAATATCACACAAAATAGCTCAACATACGTACTCATAGTGCTTAAAAATACCTGTGGTGTTTGGTTTATTTATTTTTTTGCTTTTTTGTATCTTTGAAATGTAAACTTGTTTTAGACTTTACCACTGTGGATTATAACATGTATCCAGTGGGTTTCTAAAAGCTTTATTGGACCGAGGACAGTAGATTTATTGCCACTTGCTTTGGCAATACACCTTTTCTGATTCTGAGGTTGAAATATGAGAATGGTCAAAGTTAGTTATGACTTTTTTATATGAAAACAAGAAGAACAAGAGAGCAACATCATACCTAAATGAAAAAAACAGGTTGTCTTACAGTGCCCGCTAATACAACCCATATAAACATGTACTGATCTGCCTCTAGTACAGATACGTTGAGGAAACTGAAACTACTTGGTTAAAGTTAGAGCATTCATAGAAGGTAGGAGATGGCATGCAAACCAGAACAGTCTCCAGTGTTGCAGGCAGTCTCTGGTTTTGATGTTCCCAACCATCCATCCAAGACTTGTTCGAATGGTATAAGATTGAGAGAGGAAAGTCATTACTCAGACAATTACAAGAAGCCACTTGTCAGGAAAATGTAAACATGAAAAGTTTAAATGATTTTAGTGAGGGCAGTGAAATAGCGAGGATAAGACAGTATGGAAGTAAAGACGTATCAGTTTATATACGCTTAATGTGTGTTTGCCTGCACCAAACTGTAGGTGTCTGTGTTTGGAAGTAACATGTATCCATACTATATGTGTGTGTGTGGCAATGATAACAAAGTTATTCAGGTCAGTATGGTGATCCGTGCAATATGGAGCAATCAGTACTGTATATGCATGTATGTCCTTTTTTAATGTATTCATCTGCATATTCAGCAATTTGTTATTTTACTCAACATTCACATGAAAAGTAAAGCCAATGTAAAAGTGCCTTAAACCTTCATTCTCTCTAATGGCCAGTAGGGGGCAACTCCACTGGTTGCAAAGAAGCCCATGAGAAAATTACCGTACGTCATTTTCTTTAAAGTCTGTTTTTCGCTAGTCAAAATTATCATCCCAATTAATATCACATTAAACGTGAATTACGGATGGACCTTGCTAACCAAGCTAGCTAGCTAGTGCTAGCGCTAGCTGATAACTTGGCTCCACCCTCTTACCCAAATATTGTCACTCCTTGACCCAAAAATCCAAGATGGCGATGGCCAAAATGCAAAACTTGAGGCTTCAAACCGGTAGTCCACAAACCAATGGTGGTCCACTTCTTTTATACAATCTATGTATGTGTCGCTTATTTCTGTCTCACACATGCTTTGACATTGGCCATTTTATACCTAAATTAAACTAAATGATACCATAAAGGTTGTTTATAAATCAATCAATCAATCAATTAATCAAAGTCAAATAGAATCCTTTATTGATCCCCGGGGGGAAGTTGGGTAAAAAGTTTACATTAAACCTACAGGAACATTTTAAATCATGCATTTGTAACTAAAACATGTTATCAACTTTAACAACTTTAGAGGTTATGAATGAAAAAAACTATTAAGAGCACAAACAGGTTCAGACATGGACACACTGAGCTAGAGCAAAACAATGGAGAGAGACAGACCCTCCACAGGTGATGACCGCTTTCTGGTCAGTAACACGGGGTTCAGTTCAGAGCAACGGTCCATGACCTGTCTGGACAAACACACACACACACACACACACACACACACACACACGCTCACAAACGCTCACAAACGCACACACCTGGTTCAGGCGCTGGTATCAGTTAAGGGTTACTGGGCAGGATTTGAACCACATCTCTAGCTACCAAAGGGGTGGGAGTGTGTGGGCCTATGTGCATATATCTGAAAGCAAGCCTATGTGTGTGTGTGTGTGTGTGTGTGTGTGTGTGTGTGTGTGTGTGTGTGTGTGTGCTTGTCCTGTGGCCGTCAGAGAATGTTTGTGTGTATGGGTGTGTGTGCGTGTGTGTGTCTTGGAGGGATAACTTAACTTGCCCCTGCTATCGATACTCTCAGAGTGTCACACACGCCTGACTGACCAGCTACAGGAAAGAGGAAATGAAAGGATTTGGAGTGTGACATTTGGGCCTGCATTTAAGTGAGTGTACGGCTCTATTTGTGTTTTAAGTGTAGGACGTATTTCCTTGTCAGTCTGTGAGGTTGCAAGGGTCAATGAGTTGGTCTGTATATAGCATGAACGAGCAATCGAGCATTCATTCTTGTCTCTTTGCTTCATGGCGAGTGTTTGTTTCAGAGAGAGAAGGTTCAGTGTATGTCAGAGCAGTAGCAAATAACTCTAGGAGGTGAAATAAACTGAGGGGAAGTGGAAAGGGACAAGAGTCGATGGAAGGAAAGAAAGGCAAGGAAGGCTGAACGGAGTTAAAAAGAGAAGGAGGAGAGCTAAGCGAAAAGAAGGTAGAGAAAATGAGGAGAATGGGTAACTTTAAACAAAATCTGGATGAATGGAGGCAACTGTGCCTTATCATTGAGATTTAATAGCATTCATATGTTGAAAGTGGATAGAAGCATGTGACATTTTATTTTTCTTATTTTGGGCATTTCATGCCTTAATCAGGTAGCTGACATTAGAGAAATGAGAGGAAAAAGAGGGGGGAACAGAGAGATAGGGGATGAAATGCAACAAAGGATCCCGGGTGGACTGAAACCAGGGACGTTGCGGTTCATGATCGCTGCCTTAACCCCTGGGCCACTTGGGCATCCCTCAAAATGAGTAATAATAACTCAGGACTGAAATTGGATTGGAAGTATTGGAATGGGATTTGGATGGATCGTTTAGACGGGAGGAAATAGGATAAAGCAGGGGGAAAAAATCACTCCTCCATCCCCTTCTGATAATCATCACTTTTAGTATAGTTGCAATTGTAAAAGGGCGGTAAATTAAACATTCTTATACAATTTTCCTTAACGGCATCTAAAAAGGGGTTTTCAAAATAAAATTAGGTATTCTAGTTTTTACAAATCTTAAACCTGGTATATGGAGTTATGAGTGGGTGCTTTTACATCTATTTTAAATCTTGTGTAACTTTGCATATTTTATGGTTTGTATAGGCGGGATCCAAACACGCAACCCAAAATGTGAAGTTAGAGGAGTTGCTTTTTAAAATTAAGATTCATGAACTGCCCCGTTCCCAATAATTACAGCCATTTACCATCTTCAGGGCATTTTGCCTAAAAAAAGGCTAAGAATCAAAGTCAGTGCTGTAGTATTCAGATTTGTGTCCTCAGTGAGAGGGTGAGGAAGAGAGAAGACATTACAAATTGAGAGTGAAAAAAGGACTGAAGGCAAAAGATGGAGAAAAGAAGTAAATAAAGAAAGCCAGAGAGAGTGAAGGGTTCTTTGAGGAATTGGTTTGGAATGAGAGCAGAGTCCTGGAGAGACCAGTGAAAACAAACTGGACTGAAGCATTTATTTACACTCTGCTTCTCAATTAAATCAAATAGGCCACTTTAACGAGGCTGGCATTTCAACAGTATAATGAGATAGCTGAGAGTCCTTCTGCAGGATGTACAAAAGCTGTGTGTGTGTGTGTGTGTGTGTGTGTGTATGTGTGTTTGGAAATACACACGCACGTACGTGAAAACACACACTCATGGTACACAGTTTGTGTATGACTCCATTTGTGTATAAAGATGTTTCGTTTCATGTCAGTTGGTGCACGCTTGCACACGTGTGTTTATTCATATTTTGCCGGGCAATCTCAATCCTCCATCCCTTACCTCCCCTGTCTCCACCGCGTTTGTATAAACAGAACAATCTGGAAAGCTTCAGCGGCTGGCCCGGGAATGTTAACAGGCTGGTTGCATCGTAACATTACACCTACAGGGGTGTGTGGGTGTCTGCAAGTGTGAGTGAGGGAGTGAAAGAGGCACAAAGAGAGAGAGAGAGAGGAGGAGGAAGGTGGAGTGTGTATGCTGGTGTAATAGCGGGAAAGAGAGATTGGCTTGATGGAGACAGAAGGATGGAAAGTAAAGGTTTGGTTGTGTGTGTGTGTGTGTGTGTGTGTGTGTGTGTGTGTGTGTGTGTGTGTGTGTGTGTGCGCATACCGCATGGAATGTAGCACTTTAGAGCGCAGGGAAACTCCCTCTGTGGTAATGTTTTAAGCAGCTAATAAACTCCCATGGCTGAAAGGATGAAACTCTATCCACACCAGGTGAAAACCATTTCTCACGCTTTTGTATTTAGATGTGAGTGAACACACAGATTCCTCCGTGCGTATGTGTGTTTGTGCCTGCGTATAGATATACATATGCACATGTGTTCTGTTTATGTGTCTTTGTGTGTTAAATGCCTGTGTGAAGGATACAAACCTGATTCTCAGGGGAGCATGCAGGCTGTATGTTTTAACACAGAGCAGAAATCCTGCTAAAAAGATCCATTAAATGCACATCCACCACCTTCACCAAAATATGAGGCTATGAAAAATAAGCATCCGTAATTGGACACATGGCATAGTTCTCATCAGCTTGCAGGGGCAGGCAGTGTCAGTTTGTGGATATTAAAAATGAGGTGGCTTAATGGTCCACTGGCTAGCCCTATAATGGTAGTTAGAAGAGAATCACACTTTCCGGCTTGCAACTGTGACCAATTAAACAGAAATGCGATTACTTTTTCCTACTCCTACAGTACCTCAAAAATCTATGATTTCTGATATGTAACATACACCTACATTTGAAAAACATCATCATCCACAAGCAGGATTCAGTAATCAAAATTGATCAAAGGGGCATCTGTGTCTGTAATATAACATTCAAAGGGCTTATTTTTCCTTTTACACATTTGTCTGTTCCAATAAGCAATCACTTTTAAAAATCTGTTTGCTAGGTTTATTTCAGCAATTGTGAATGTTTTCGTTTCCGCAAGCCACAAACTGACTACATCTGCATGACTTAGCAACACAAAAAAGAGAAGTATGGATAAAAACATAACTTTTTTTTTTTTTTACCAGTACAGAAATAGAAGTAAGAGTGACTATCGAGTGACACATAAAAAAGAGAAGACACTTAGTGTTAACTGGACAACTTGTTCTTAACGTACCTGTCAGGCTTGTTTATGTCTCTTGCCCTCTGGACTCTGTCTTTGCTCTGCGTGTGTGTAAATGCATGTCTAAGTGTTTGTGATGAGAGGTCGTGTGAGAAGTCTAACAAATGTGTATGCATAACCACAAACTTGGACAAACACTTGTGTGTCTTACAGAAGACTGATGACTCTCCATTCAGACCGCAGTGGAAACCTTCATTCCTTCCTGCCTCTACTCAAAGTGTTCAGCATGAATAAGACAACATTAGTCCATCATCACACACACATACATGCAGGATTTACTAAATAAACCCTCAACAAGCACATTTAAAACATATTGTTCTGTTCAATTATTTTATAATATTGCAAAACAAAAAGTGTAATAAAAATAGAAGTTTAAGGCTCCTCCTTTAGGCTCACCACTGTGTGTCTCTCTCTCTAGAATTTGGTCAGTCACATTATCACATTGTAACATTCATTCAAGTGAATAATGGACAATTGCTCCAGAGCTTAAAAATGAAACGACACAGAGAATAATGTCACACTTTGCTTGTTAGCTTATTTGCGTTTCAGAATCAGCTCACAAAGCAGAGCTGCGATGGACGCCATGTTCTGGAAAATTAATTAAGTCCCTGTTGACTATAAAAATGTTTCTCAGTATCATCAGTGCTCTTAAATGCTTGTTGCAAATCTAGCGCTTTAAATTCTCTTATGACTGTGGAGTGTAAAACGTTTATCCATGGAGACAATGTTCTGTTTGTGAGTGCACAGTATGTGTGTGTGTGTGTGTGTGTGTGTGTGTGTGTGTGTGTGTGTGTGTGTGTGTGTGTGTGTGTGTGTGTGTAAGTGTGGTTGAGCACTGATGAATATTATTTAAAAAGCTCTCTGGAGCTCACTCCATCTCAAATGCTTTTAGGCTCCACAGATTAGTTCCATATCAGTTTCCATGAGAAAGAGTGGTGCCCATTGCCAGCGGCCTTTCATCATAGCACACACCAAGACGTGGTTTGGCACAAGTGAAGTGGCTTTGTTGCCGGTTTTACCCAAATTCACCAAAACCTCCACGTCACGTCAAAGCACACACTCAGAGCTTATAGTTGATCCACATAAGGATTGTCAACAAAAACGAGACCCTAACCTCAAACACACTCTGATCTTTCCTCTGCAACTTCATTGTTCTTTCTCGTGAATGGCTTATTTTTTCCCGTAAATTGTTGTTTGTCATACTTACATGTCCCAACACAGCAACAGTTTCTAGTGATCTCGCCCTCACTTGTTCGTACAAATGGACACACACACAGAGAGATACAGTAAAGATGCCTGAATCTCTTACAAACAACACCAAAACCACTAATCTGGCTTGCTACTATTTTCTATTCCCTGTAGTGTTTTACCATTGCCATCCTCTCTGTCTATAAGATATTTCCCCACATCCACTCTACAACGTCTACAACCAACACTGACTGGATTTAAATACAGATGATTTTTACGCTATAGTATGAACATTTAAAAGTGTTGTTTTTCTTACTTCCTTTTAATTTAACGTGATGTCAAACTGGCAAAACAGCTCAAAAAATAAAATCCTTCAAAATGAAGTGTCAGGTCATGTTAATTCATAAAGCCCTGTTGACAAAACATGCTCTTCACAATGACACAGAGTAACAAATAGACAAGAGGACCTTGTATGCTCTAATTTTCTTCTTAATTGAGCTGTCCATGTTACTGTTACTGCTCTCTTCACATTCTGCCACAAACACTGAAATTATAAGCGCTTCACCTTGTCCTATTTTTGTCTATCAATACAACAGACAGAATGACATTAACAAAGACAGGCAAAGTGTCAAACAAAAGACCCCAAAAGACTGTGTTTAGTCTATGTGATACTGTATGTGTGTGTTGTATGTATTGTTACAAGGCTAAGCTGACCTGGGCTTGTATAACAAAGACACACAGCTACTAAAGGCTAACCTTGCCAGTAACATTAATCCCCCTGTTTCCTTTTCCTGCGTGTTGCATTTAGAGAATGATACTAAACTTGCCTTGATGAGTGCATGTCTTTCCTACTTCTAGAGGGGTGTTAAACTGACTCACCCAGCCGCAGTTTGGTTTTCCATCTAAAGATGGCTTCTTGCTTCAGTGACAAGCAAGTCCTCGCCAGGCCAGCCCTGCTCTTCCTTGTTGTTTTTAGTTCAGGTTTTAAAGGTGTATTTACAAAAGTTGTGTTGTGGGAAAACAAGAAGAGTCATAGTCAACATATTTAAGAAGCCTGTTCTCCTGAACCATTCATTCAAAAAAGCTACGGAAAGTTAAGCACGGTAATTCGTAAGCATTCCACTTTTTTTTGCCGTTTGCACCACATTGACTGCTGCTGTATAAGAACACGGCTGGCAGCATATGGAGGTGGTCGGGGTGGATGGGTGGGTGTTAAATCACAATACTTCCAAGCCAGGGAGCGGAGTTCGCTTCCTCGGTAAAACTATAGACTTTCACCCAGGAAATGTGTGCGTTTTAATCCAAAACCACGATCTTTATCCTAATCTTAACTAGTCGTTTTGGTGCCCTAATCTTAATTTTTGTTGTGGCAAAACTTTAAAAAATCAGAACTATCCCATTATATGTTGCTAACTGTACAAGCCTGCGATAACATTAAGGGGTTTGCATCCATGCTTCTGCAACGTTGCTATGATGCAAAAAACCGCAAACAGAGGGAATTGCCAAAAGGACAGCAGAGTGTGTGTTGTTGTGTGTCAGCAGAGACGTCTGAGAGCCTAGTTAATAAAGTCAGTGAAGGCAGCAGAAGCACCTGAACCAACAGTGAGGAAGTAGCCCACGTCTGGCTAATGTGACCACTATGGTGGTTAAAAGTTAACACACAATGTAGAGCACAATGTTAATAAACTCCATTTACATCATGCAGAGGGAATTTTGTATCAAATCATGAAATATTGTTACTATTAAATGTAGTCTCATGAAAGAAATCATTTTATGGGTTTCAGGAAAATAATTACAAACGTTTATCAAAGACCAACACACACACACCAAGGTTATAATCGTTAGCTAAAAACGAACGAAATGACGAAAACTAGGTGGGGAAAAAACATTGTCGTTAACTGAAATAAAAATAAAAACGAGGCATTACAAAAAAACGATAACTAAACTAAAACTGTAATGGCTGTTTGCAAAACTAACTAAAATAAAATAAAATGATCGAGTAAATGTCCTTAGTTTTTCGTCTTTGTCGATCTTTCATAGAGCAAATAACGTTATAGCTCTCCGACCATGACATTTCCCGTAGACATGTATAGTTTCCGATTGGGGAATCCAGAAATTCTGACATTCCACGTCAAATTGAACACAACATGTCCGTGGCTCCGTCCCTCTCGCCTGGCATCATGGCGGTACCGAAAAGTCGGAAGAAAGCGGCAGTCCTATTTGATTATGACTGTGTCAGATAAAAGCGCCTTGCAGTGGAAGGTGTTAAAATATGTGGACAATTTATTAAAGGGAAAAATCCCACGAATTTGAAAGTACATTTGAGAAGCGCACACAAGCTAGGAGGCTAACCTAGCTTACCTTAACAAGGTAAAGGAGAACGTAAAGTCCCCTTTCCCCAAAACAGAAGCTAACCCCGGTACAGGGCATGGATGTATGGGTACAGGGCATGGATGTATGGGTACAGGGCATGGATGTATGGGTACAGGGCATGGATGTATGGGTACAGGGCATGGATGTATGGGTACAGGGCATGGATGTATGGTACAGGGCATGGATGTATGGTACAGGGCATGGATGTATGGATACAGGGCCAGGCAGCATGACAGAGACAACAGCAGAGAACACTACAGGAGGGCTTTCACCAGCGACCTGACAGCTGCTGGTTAGTACATACGCAGGAACACCACAAGCAGGAGGAAGCGTGGGTTAATATGTGGATTGATACTGGGATGTCTACACAACTGTGTGACTCGATTGACTTCAAAAAAGTTCGCCACTTTACTCAACCAGAGTTCAAAACACCTGTTCATGTCTTCTTTAGTCTGTTGGCTATTTAGGTTTTTTTTCCTGGAACACGTCACTTACACATTTTGCACTTACTGAGGCGTCTTGTGTAGACTGTTTACATATTTATGACCATATGTAGGCTACATTTTATGTACTGGTGTTATTGTTGAATACATTGTGAATACATATTTCTAAAATTGTATGATGTTTTTGTTGAGTTATTATTACACAATACTTTTTTCTGATCTTTTTGAATCCCCCGACAAATAACCCATATCACAAAAAAAAGACTAAAACTAACACTAAAACTAATAAAAAACTAAACCAAAACTAATAAAAAACTAAACTAAAACTGAGCATTTTCAAAAAATAAAAAACTAAACTAGCAAACCCGCTTTAAAAACTAATTAAAACTAAACTGAATTTGAAAACAAAAAAGTCAAAACGAAATAAAAATAAAAACTAGTGAAAAAATGCAAAAACTAATAACCTTGACACACACACACACACACACACACACACACACACACACACACACACGCGCACACACACACACACACACGCAACCAAATCGGCCATGGAAAAAAACAACAGCTAATCCTCATCCTGTCGCTCTCTTTATCCTTGTTTAGCTCTTCCTTCCATCCCTCACTCATTCTCCAAACTGTCACTTCTCAAACAGGATTTAGACCGATCATCCAAGTAGTCTACAACGTCTACAACCAACACTGACTGGTTTTAAATACAGATGAGTTTTATGCTATAGTATGAACATTTAAAAGTGTTGTTTTTCTTACTTCCTTTTAATTTAACGTGATGTCAAACTGGCAAAACAGCTCAAAAAATAAAATCCTTCAAAATGAAGTGTCAGGTCATGTTAATTCATAAAGCCCTGTTGACAAAACATGCTCTTCACAATGACACAGAGTAACAAATAGACAAGAGGACCTTGTATGCTCTAATTTTCTTCTTAATTGAGCTGTCCATGTTACTGTTACTGCTCTCTTCACATTCTGCCACAAACACTGAAATTATAAGCGCTTCACCTTGTCCTATTTTTGTCTATCAATACAACAGACAGAATGACATTAACAAAGACAGGCAAAGTGTCAAACAAAAGACCCCAAAAGACTGTGTTTAGTCTATGTGATACTGTATGTGTGTGTTGTATGTATTGTTACAAGGCTAAGCTGACCTGGGCTTGTATAACAAAGACACACAGCTACTAAAGGCTAGCGTTTATCAAAAACATACAACACACACACACACACACACACACACACACACACACACACACACACACACACAACCAAATCGGCCATGGAGAAAACAACAGTTAATCCTCATCCGATCATCCAAGTATCTGCAGAAGCACAGGTTTCAACCTCAAACTGTTGAAACTGTGTTTGACATTTTGTACATTGTTTCACAAATTTTGCAAAGAAGACAGCTACAGCGAGACAGATGGAGAGAAGAAAGTGGGTGACATTTGGAGGGTCCCACTCCCTCCATCTCCTCCTCTCTGCCCTCACTGCTTTATGCCAGTCTTTCAGAGGATAAAATGGGCTTTAGGAGAGAATCTGTCCACCAGTTCATCATGCCAGCACATGGCACTTAGTCAACTTATGGCACTATCAACAAGCTCATATCAAGTGAGTCAGACCAGAGCTGGGCTGGCCATCTGGAGTATCGGGAGCATTGAAGTGATGACACAGGGGCCTGTTCAGGAAAACAGCTTTAACAAACTCACTTAAACTTGAACTGTGACTTGACTAACATCGGGATGGCGAACTCAGAGTCTCCGGTTCCAGAACAGGTGATTCGAGTTAGTTTAAAATCACATCTGAGTGTGTGTTGAATACAATTTGCTCTAATATAATTCAGTTTCATCCAGTGGAGCTTGAAATATTATTGCATGCTTCTGCACACTGTGTATATTTATTGTCTTTAAGAAAATACTGACTGATTTTGTAAACTATATTTCAATAATTCCAACTACTTTTACATGTTTTCAATGTTATGCAACTTGTTTTCTTATTTTTGCGCCATTTTTCACCCAGTCTGTCCCTGCTCATAAAAAATAGAATATACTTGAGCGTGGCAAGTTCAATCCACTGTAAAGTCTAATTCTAAAATTGATAAAAAAAAATATTTAACATCCTCCCCAGACTGGAAAGGGGAGCTAATCGTCTTTATCACAAAGTAAGTTCAACTTGCTGCCCACCACCTCCCAAACTACTCCCCCTCTGGTAGGCGATAAAGGACAATACATGCATGCACCACAAGACTGAGAAACAGCTTCTTTCTTAGAGCTTTCACATTGCTGAGCATGGCCTGATTATGCGTATATTTGTATTCGTATATATAAGAAAAGATCTGACTTAAAGCAGTGGCACCAGATCCTCAGTACAGCCAATGTTGTATGTTATTAAAGGTTGACTTAAAGGAAAGCTTTGGATTGAAATTAAGTGTCAGTTAAAGAAGCAAAGATACCTCAGAATTTCCATTAAATTAAATCCACACTGTGATTTATTATTGCTTGTTGCATGACTGTCTTAAAACTAATAAAAGCAGAAGACATGATGAGATGATAGATTGGTGGTCTAACTGGATAACACAAAGACACATAAACAATTGTGTAATATAATTTCCTTGCCACTTATCTCCATCTTTCATTCTCCTGTTATCTCTGAGCTCCCTCCTTTTCGTCTCTGTCCTTGTGTGCCTCTTTGCTGGAAAAGGCCCTCTCTCTTTCTCTCTTTCAGCCCTTTCTGCTTTCTCTTCTTCTCCTTTCCTAAAGTCTCCCTTTGTATCTCTTGAGTGCTTTGTTGTTGTGAAGTGTTCGGGCACAATCATTCCTCCTATTTCACACATATTTATCCGTTTGTTTTTTTCTTGTCCCACGACAAAACAAGGCATGGCTGTTAGTCTGTCTAACTTATTTCCCTGCACAGAAATGAACTTGGCTCAACAATCTGTATTTAAAGAGCTATATATATATATATATATATATATATATACAGTATTTATTGTGTTCACTGCAAATCACAGGCTCAGGATTAGAAACTAAACATGCATATATTTGTGCATGTGAGCTTATACCCCCTCTCTCTTTCACTGCCCCTTCTCTTGCTTTTTTTCCCTCAAGCAATTTGAACACAAATCCTCAACTACAGAGTCTATTAGCTCGGACAGGGATTGTGTAAAGAGGGAGATGTATTTTGGGAAGATTATAATTGCTCATGTCATGCTGGTCCCATCCCTGTGACTGACTGTAACTGACTGTGTGATTTGGCTGAAAGCTCGCCACGGCTGTATGATCCATGCCACTGTGTGTGTGTGTGTGTGTGTGTGTTTGTGTTTGTGTGTCAAACACAGAGAGCCACAGTAGTGACCCTAACAGAAATAGCGTTAAACTTCCTGGAATTCTTTCTATTTATCCATTTAGTTTAAACATAAAATAGTTTGTTTAAGTGGCTGACTCCTGCCCTGAATTGAGACTTGTGTTGGTTGATTGTACACAGAACAAGACTAGAACTAACAAAAATCAAAGGACTAGAATTAGACTAAAACTAAATTATATTTTGTCAAAACACTAAGACTAAAACTAAAACCAAATCAGGTGCCAAAATGAACACTGACTCGAACCTTCATTGTCGGCATCATAAACCACCGGGTGCCCCAAAGGACCTAAAGGTTCAACCGAAAATTTGGCAGAATTGGGAACCGTGTACCAATTTAAGTTAAACTCCAGTCAGAACGATGGCGGGCAAGAATGCGTGGAATCAATTTAATATCAGCTCTGTCTTTCCAAAATGTTACCTCTACAGAAAAGCTGCACAGTGTTTCAGTTGCTGTGTGCAGTTCAGTTTGTCCAATGGGTAATCGGTTTAGATCCATTTATCATCCCAAAGGGAAGCATGTATTTCTTCAAAAAAATTTTACCCATCAAAGTCTGTTTACAGGTCTTGGGGAATGCTACCGCATATGTTAAATACAAGTTGTATGAAGTATTTTGTTGCTCTAAAGGGAGCTGTGCAAATTCTTAGAAAATGTAAAAAATCTGTTTTGGATTGTGGAAAAAGATGTATTTTTCTATTTTAGTCAACCTAATCCTGTTTTTTTATTTATATTATATGTGGAATTTTAGTTTTATCTTATTCAAAGAAAACCGTAACTATTTAAGTATAGTTTTAGTCAATGAAAGTTGACATTTTAGTTTTTTTTAGTCATCAGATTATAATAAATATTTCAGTCAATCTAGTCTAGCCAAAACTAATAATTTTCTAAAAATAAAAAAAATAAATTTTCATCAAAACTATTTCACATAAGATTTCATCTGAAGGTATCACCTTAAGGAATACATCAAGACTTAACTTTAAGG
Source organism: Sander vitreus (assembly GCF_031162955.1). Taxonomy (NCBI): domain Eukaryota; kingdom Metazoa; phylum Chordata; class Actinopteri; order Perciformes; family Percidae; genus Sander; species Sander vitreus. The sequence goes on from NC_135865.1 coordinate 8,424,028, forward strand.
CTGAGTCCATCTGCGTTCTTTTCCAGGTATTTCAAACAGAAACACCCACCCAAAGAGGTGACAATATAGCAAACTATATTATACTACTATTACTATTATTTTATATATAGATACTTATTTTTTTAGGTAGCTAAAACAGGTTTTGCTGGATCCCCGGCTGGATGGTTTTATTTCAGTTAACCTAATAGCTGGTTTGATTTGCATTGTGAGATGATTTTATGGAAAGTAGCCCATGCCAATCTCTAGGTATGGTGAAGGGGATGTGATGATGTGGGGCTATTTTAATTCCCAAGACCAAGGGAACTTTATCAGGATACATAGTATCCTGGATCCATCAAATAACTGGCCTTTAAAAACAAAAATCTGCCTGTCTCTATGGGAATTTAACATAGGGGTGTACTTACTTATGCCCCATGTATTTTAAGGAAGAACATTTATTTATTTACGATACATTATTCATTCACAAAGAAAATTGGTGTCCTTAAAGGTTGGATTTTTCCTCATTTTCTTAATTAAGGCATTAAGATCAATTTCCATTTTTTTTTTATTCCTCTTTTTAATCAACTTTAGCATGGGTTCATAAACTTATGATTGCCACTTTAGACTAGAGTCTATCTGACTGTGTTCATTGTGTGCACAGCACAGGATGCAAAACTGCTTAATTGTTTAAAAAAAAAGCTTTTTGGATGCTTTTATATAGGCCTTAGTGGTCCCCTAATACTGTATCTGAAGTCTCTTTTATATAGGCCTTAGTGGTCCCCTAATACTGTATCTGAAGTCTCTTTTATATAGGCCTTAGTGGTCCCCTAATACTGTATCTGAAGTCTCTTTTATATAGGCCTTAGTGGTCCCCTAATACTGTATCTGAAGTCTCTTTTATATAGGCCTTAGTGGTCCCCTAATACTGTATCTGAAGTCTCTTTTATATAGGCCTTAGTGGTCCCCTAATACTGTATCTGAAGTCTCTTTTATATAGGCCTTAGTGGTCCCCTAATACTGTATCTGAAGTCTCTTTTATATAGGCCTTAGTGGTCTCCTAATACTGTATCTGAAGTCTCTTTCCCGAAATGCAGCCTTAGTGCAGAATTACAGCCACTAGAGCCAGTCCCACAATGAGCTTTCCTTAAGATGTGCCATTTCTGTGTCTGTCGCTTTAAATGCTATTGAGGAGGAGAGGGGGGCAAGGTGGAGGGTGGGGGTGTGGCCTTGACCAACTGCCATGCTTCGCTTGTTTTCAAGCCATGATGTCTCTCTCTTTCTCATGGGCGGGCCAAATTCTCTGGGTGGGCAAAGCAGAGAAAGGGGAGGTAACCTTTCCCCTTATGACATCATATAGGAAGATTCCAGATCGGCCGATCTGAGCTTTCATTTTCTCAAAGGAAGAGCAGGATACCCAGGGCTCGGTTTACACCCATCGCCATTTCTAGCCACTGGGGGACCATAGGCAGGCTGGGGGAACTCATATTAATGTTGAAAAACCTCATAAAGTGAAATTTTCATGCCATGGGACCTTTAACATTTGTTGTTTTTTAATGTTCTCTATAAATAAATGGACTTGTCATTTACAGTACATAATTAGCGAGGTTGGTCATTTCTGTATGATTAGCTTTCCCCCCCCCCCCGGCTTATTCTGTTGTAATTATTCTAGAAAACAAAATATTATTCAATGCTGTCACAGCAGCTGACTGACAGACTTATAAGTGTTTTTTCTCTAATTGAAATTTCTTGTTAGCTCGTTCGCTGAATTTGTTTCTTGACCGCAGAGTCAATGAAATCCTTTCAGACTCCACTGGAAACTTTCAGTGACACATTAGCATTAATGGAAAATCAAGCCATTTTATTATTTCTTTAAATGATTACAGCAGCAAAAAAACAGATAACACAATACCACATTTTCTGTTTAAACTTCACCATATAACAAGGTCAGAAAGAACTTTAGAAAGACACATGAGTGAATAAAAGAACAACAGGGTGATGGGAAATGTAGATACCGGGGACTCCTATTAATGAAAAGACCAGTACAGTCTGTTTGGGGGTTTGTACCTTTGTGGTGGAGAAAAGGAAAAAGATTAAAGAAAAGCAGACAATTGCTGAGGTGAATAAGGCAACGTTTGCTTCTCAGAGAAAAAGCAGCAGTAGTCCTCTTTTCTCTCACTTTGTCTATTCTCTCTCTGATGGGTGTCATTTCTCCTTTTATCAGCTTCTGCTGACAAACTAAATAGTGCAGGCGTTGCATAGTGTGTAGTGAAGAATGATGTGGTTCTTGAAGATCAGAAGACATGCACAGGGTTTGGAAAGTGTGTGCAGTAATATCTGTATGTATGCACAATGAATAAAAACTAAATTGACACTCAAAGCTCCACAAGGGAGTTGAAACCTTTTGATAAAAAACACAGTACAGCTGCAGTATTAATGTTTCTACCTAGCTGGTACATACACACAATAGGAAACATGGTGACAAAGTAAGAGGTTGCATCAAAAAGGTCTTGCACCTTTGCTTGTGCAATAACTAAGTTCAGTTTTTACGTTTTAAAGTAATTAAATGTAATGGAAGAGGAATGTAAAAAGGCATGTTTTTAAAATCTAAACTGATTTTGGTTATGTAAAAAAGTAGTGTGAAAGAATCAGTGGTCTTGTTTCCATTCAATGTCAAGCTTAAGCAAACTTTTGAAATAAGAAAATGCGATTTAGGCACGTTTGCATCAACTGGTTTGGAGCGGATAAATGGCTGCAACGTGGTTTGGTCAGAAGTTGGTGCCATAGGCTACACATGGCTGTAATCCACCAGTAAACAGAGAAGAAGAAGTAGAGGTTGCTAACCGGTTAGTCTCGCTTTGCCAGACCTTCCTCCACAGCGCTGTGCAGGAGGGTCTGGCTAGTCCA